>NW_007727655.1:83435-96672 GCF_000696425.1 Galeopterus variegatus
TTTTTTTTTTTTTTTTTTTTTTTTTTTTTTTTTTTTGTCTTTTTTCCGTGTCCGGCAAGGGATCGCAACCCTCAGTGTTGCCCCCGTACCGGACCGGGGACCGGCAACGGGATCGCAAGCCTCGGTGTTGCTCCCGTGCCTCGCTCAGCCAGTGAGCGGGAACCGGTCTGTATGTGGGATCCGAACCCTCGGACGGGAGCGCTGCCACGCTTCCCAAGCGGCACACCATCCAGTGCGCCACCGGGCCGGCCCAAGGTTCATGTTTTTTCAACAGATATTGTGGCAAGTTTTGTTTTGTTTTCATTCTATGAAAAGATGCAAACTCAGGCAATAGATCAAAGTCAGATCTTCTTTTAACTACAGTTTATTTTTAAATGTAAGCCTGAAATGCATCCAAATATCACTTAATTATCAGATTTTCAAACAGTGCCTTATTGTAGCATTGCAGATTATATTACATCAGATAACATCTGTTACAAGGAAGACCCAGAGATGATACATTGTTTTAAAGGCTGTACTTTAGAGAGGAAAAGTAACTTTTTCCCACTAGTATTAGCCTGTTGGTAGTTTATGAATTGAGGAATGAGGTTGTATTAGTTCATTTCTATTGCTTATAACAAAATACCTAGAACTGGTTGATTTATAAGAAAAACTAAATTATGGTTTCAGAGGCTCAGAAGTCCGAAGTCCAATGAACACTTCTGGTGGTGGCAACAGTGACCCAAGGCGTCTCACATTTCAAGATGGTAGAAGCAGAGAGCGCAGAGAGAGTAAACTCTCATGTGCTCTACTTGTAAAGCCCTCAAACTGTGCCCCTAACCACCATTTATAATCCATTTAAGAGGGCATAGTCCTATAATTTAATCACCTCTTCAAGTCTCCACCTTTCAGTTACTGTAATAGTATTTCCCACCCTCAACAATTACAATGGGGATTAAGTTTCAGGGAGGTTGGGGGGTCATCCTGTCTACAGCAGAGGTATCATTCAATACCTGTGACAGATGTAGCACCATAGCTAAACCACAAGAAAAAGTCACTTAAAACTATTTAAATGTTTGCGTGCCCATAGTAATTTATCCCCTGGGTGACATAGAAGGGGAAACAGTGAGGAAAAGGAAAAAGGTAATAGGAATAAGCATCTGGAGTTTAACAAGTGATTTTTTTTTTTTCTTTTGGCTCTGGTCTATCAGGAGTCATGTTGTTATATTGTGGCTTGAACTGAAATAATTAAGTTCAAAAGCATTTATTTTGGAAAGAAGAAAATCATATAAAAGTTGATTTTTAAACATATGTTCAGATAACCCTTTAGCCAATTTAATATTTACATTTTTTGATCCACTACCAAGTGAGTAAGCAGTACGGTCTTTAAGGAATGGGTCAAGACATAGGTCAGTTTGAATGGAGAATTTTGCATAATAAAAAAATTAGTAAGCTTGATAAGAATTAAATATTTTTAAAGTTTAAATGTTAACAGTGGTATAAACTACCCAACATAAGATTGAGAGAAAAAAGGCTTATGAGGAAATAATAAATAAAGAAGAGAAAGATACATTTTCCAAAAAGTGTTGGTTAATTGGAGATGCATTAGGAGTGCTTTGATGTCTTACACTGGTTCTAAGTTGGGAACAATGGGTAAAGCATCCTGAATTGTCCTAGGCACGCTCTGTATGGAAGATGTGGGAATCTGGAGTTAACTCTGCAAAGATCCATAAGTAAAGAAGGTAGAGTGTCATCAGGTAATGCCCCAGGTGATCTGATACTTTTACAAGGGCTCCCACAGTTGGTTTGCTCATTGAAACGTGGGACTCTAATTCTGAAACACAATTGCATAGTGGCAAAGAACCCAGGGTCCGGACTCAGAAAAATCCCAAGTTGGAGCTTAGTCAGTCCTGGCTCTACTACTTACAGGTTATGTAACCAGGAGGAAATCAGTTTATATCCCTTTCCTCACATAAAAAGTGGCAATAATAATAACAGTACCTATTTCATAGGGTGGTTGTAGAAATTTCATAAGCTTAATTGGACAAAATACCATGTATGTCAGGTCCAAATCCCTCAGTTAATGAGTTTTTATATTTATTCTTATTAATAATAATAGAAATAATGATATTCAAGTCCACTGGACTCCAGGTCATGCTTTGCTGTGGAAACTTTAGGAATATCTTACTGCTTTGTATTGGATGTCATATTATAAACTGGATAAGTGTTTTATCATATTAAATTGGTATTGTTGCTTAACAGAGAACTTGATTTAGAGAAAAACAGAGTTATGCTTTAAAGCCATAAAACCATAACAATAACAGCTAATGTTTCAGAGCATATATTTTATATTTATTATTATATTTCATTTGGAGAAATATTCTACAGATAAATATATTGAAGTTCAAATAGGCAAATTAATTATCCAAGGCCATGCAACCAGGATGCTGTAGACATGAGATTAAACTCAAGCCTCTTAAGTACAAATATCATATCCCTTACTCACAAATCATTTAACAGCCACCACACCAGTTGGCTTTTGCTCTGTAGCTGATCATCTCAAAACTTAAAGTCTTAAATTAACAAACATTTATTTTTTCTCATAATTGTGGGTTGACTGAGATGTTATTCAGGTCTGGGCAACTTTGATGGGGGCTGGACAATGTAGGATGGCTTCAGTCACATGTTGGGAGTGTGGTTGGTTAGGATATCTCAGCTGAGATGGCTCATCTCTGCTCCATAATCCAGCAGTCTAGCCTGGGTTTTTGCACATGGCAATTTCAGGGAGCCAATGAGCAGTAAGTGAGCAAACTCCAAAGCACAAGCACTTTTCTAGCCTCTGTTTGTGCCATATTTCCCACTGTTCCATTGGCTAAAGCAGGTCATATGGCCAAATCCAGAGTCCCTGGATATAGGGAGGCACGAAAAGATTAAACGATAGGTAGTAAACTTAACAATATTTTAATATCCCTTAGCTCTTGAGTGGTAAGAGTTTAGGTAATATTTATTTATTTTCTTACTTTTTTGTATTTTTCAAATTTTCAAAAATGATAATTACTTCTAAAATAATAAAATAGAAATTTCTTAAATAATTTAGAAAACTAGACCATTTGCTGGAGGACCACAAGTCCCGATTGTGAGCACATTTCTTTTTGAAATGGGAATTAAGGTGTTTTTTTTTTTCTCTAACCCACAACAGATAATGTTATTGTTAGTGCTTCTCAGGATTTTCTTTTCTCCTTCTCATCTTATTGCTCCACATGCTTTTTCACTGTGATCTCATAAATTCTTGTTCCTTCGGTTATCATTTACATGCTGATAACTCCCAAATTCATACACCCAGCAGAGTTCTCACATGAGTGCCTCTGACCTGTCTCTCCAAATGCCTACTAGACATATCCACTTGGAGTATGTCTGTCCACTCTTTTAAAAATGCAAATGTCAACCTGCCCTTTCCTCCTTAAAACTATTTAGCCTTGCCCCCCTCTTTTGCCATATATCTTCTGCTCTCACTATCACTAATTCTATTACACATATCAGCATATTTCTTGCTTTTGCTTTTGCTTATTTTTCCCCAGTTCTTCCAATGCTGCAAGCTCTCTTTTGCCACAAGCCTTTGTGCATGCTGTTTCTCCTGTTTGAAGCCCCAACAGTACCTTCCCCTGTTTTTAATTGAAACTCATCTTTATGATATTGGCACAAGCATCAATTTCTAACCATTCAAAATAGGTTAGATTTCTAAACTTTAAAACATGTATCTCAGGATGTCATCAGAAATGATCAGTTACTTTTATTCTCCGTATCTCAGATGAAATGTCACTTCCTCCTGGAAGCATTACTTGATTGCCCACATACGAATCATATGCCCTTCTTAAGCATTTTAAGAGTACCCCAAACTTGCTCTATTATGCAATTCATTATACTATATTATAGTTCTCAGTCAAATTTTCTGTATTTTCCCACTAGACTATGAAGTTAGAGCAAAGTCGGGGGTCATTTTGATCTTGTTCATCCTAGTATTCCCATTCCCTAGAACAATGCCTACCTAGCACATACATGTACACAATATATTCAGCAAAAATTACTTACTGTGCATCAACTAAAATACACTCCTGAGTAGCTATTCCAATGGAAAGAAACACTAATAAAAAAATGACAATAAGAACATGCTATATAAAAATATTTGGTATTTAAATGCATCATGTATTTGGGGGGAACATTTTGCTTCTTAGCTATATTGATGTCGGCTATTGTTAAGGTAGAATTCAACAATGCTATTAGGAACACATAACCCAGTATGTTCAGAGTTACCAAGCCTAGTTACCAAGAAATGAAGACTATGTGAAGACATATGGGGAACTTCCAGTATTGACTGTAGAAGTCATGGTTTCCCAGAGAACTCCAGAAAATAAGTTCATCTAAATATTAAGCCTTTTGTTTTTCGTGCTTCTAAAATGGCAAACAAGATGAGTTTATGGCATTTCCCTTCTATTCAATCTTGCCAAAGACAAGGGTAGACATTTTTCAGATAGCTTTATCTGAGATATAATCCCAAAATTAAATAAATAATTCTAACATTAAATAAAAAATATATACATATATAAATTTGTGTTCATTAAATATATCTAGTCATAGGGAGCTCCATATTTTAACAATGATAATAAAGCAAAATAAATTTGTAAAAACAACAAAACAAGCAAACAAAAAGGGAACATTTTTTAGTTTTCATTTTTTCTAAAATATTTATTTATTTTTGATTATACAGATTTATGAAGTACAGAGTTGACTATAAGCATTTGTGTACAGTGTGTGATGATCAAATCATTATTATTAGCATGTTTATCATTACAAATCATAATTGCTCTTTGTGTCCCTTACCCAAGAACTCTCTAACTCCCCTCCCACTCCCTCCTTCTCTATTAAATATAGGTCTGTTCTCTCCTTCTGAAAGTTCAACATTTTATTGTGATCTTCCTTTCTTTCTATATCATTCTTCCTTTCCTAGCTCCCACTTATGACTGGGGACAAGCAATTTCTCTTTTTGTGCCTGGCCTATTTCACTTAACATAATTATCTCCAAACTCTTCCATGTTGCTGCAAATGGCAGAATTTCACTCTTTCTTATGAATGAGTACTATTCCATTGCATATATATATACCGCATTTTCCTTATCCAGTCATCTGTCGATGGACATTTAGGTTGGTTCCATATCCTGGCTATAGTAAATAGAGCTGTGATGAATATAGGAGTGTATGTATCCCTTTAACATGATGATTTCCATTCTTTGTATATATACCCAGAAGTGAGATTGCTGCATCATATGGTAGATCTATCTGAGGTTGTTTGAGAAACCTCCATACTGTTTTCCATAATGGCTGTGCTAATTTACAGTCCCACCAACAGTATAGAAGAGTTCCCTTTTCCTCACATCCTCACCAGAATTTGTTATTCTCAGTCTTTTTGATAATAGCCAGTCTAACTGGGGTGAAGTAATATCTCAATGTGGTTTTGATTTGTGTTTCTCTGATGACTAGTGATGTTGAGCATATTTTCATATACCTGTTGGCCATTTGTATGTCTCCCTTTGAAAATGTCTATTCAGCTCCTTTGCCCATTTTTTAACTAGATTATTTGTTGTTGTTGTTGTTGTTGTTTTACAGTGAAGCTGTTTGAGTTCCTTATATATTTGGATATTAATCCCTCATCAGATATATAGTTTGCAAATATTTTCTCCCATTCTTTAGGTTATCTTTTCACTCTGTGATTGTTTCCTGTGCTGTGAAGAAACATCTTAGTTTCATATAATGCCATTTGTTTATTTTTATTTTGTTGGTTGTGCTTTTGGGGTCTTATTCATAAAATCTTTGCCAATTCCTACATCCTGAAGTGTTTCTCCTATATTTTCTTCCAAGAGTTTTATAGTTTCAAGTCTTACATATAAGTCTTTAACCCATTTTGAGTTGATTTCGGTATATGGTGAGGGGTATGGGTCTAATTTCATTCTTCTACACATGTATATCCAGTTTTCCCAGCATCTTTTACTGAAGAGGCTGTCCTTTCCTCAATGCATGTTTTTGGTGCCTTTGTAGAGATCAGTTGGCTTTAAGTACAAGTGTTGATTCCTGAGTTCTCTATTCTGTTCCATTGGTCCATGTGTCTGTTTTTATGCCAGTACCAAGCTGTTTTGTACAGCTTTGTAGTATAGTTTGAAGTCAGGTAATGTAATGCCTCTGGTTTTATTTGTTTATTTTTTTGTCAGGATTGCTTTGATTATTCAGGATTATTTTTGTTCCATTTGAGTGTTAGAATTTCCATGAAGAATGTCATTGGTAATTTGATAGGGGGTTCTGTTGAATCTGCAGACTGCTTTGGGTAGTATGAATATTTTCACCAAGTTAATTCTCCCAATCCATGAACAAGGAATGTCTGTCCATTTTTTGATGTCCTCTTTATTTTCTTTCAGCAGAGTTTTGTAGTTCTTATTGTAGAGATCTTTCACCTCTTTGTCTAAATTTATTCCTAGGTATTTTATTCTTTTGGTGGTTGCTGTAAATGGGCTTACTTCCTTGATTTCTTCTTCACATTGTTCATGAACAACAGCACCATAAACCATTTATTAATATGGAGTTAATCTGGAACAATTGTGAAGCATTCCAGATGCTTTTATCTAAGAAAAATTTTAGTAGGTTACTGTTTTATAAGAGAATGAAGAATTATGCATTAGTAGTAGGATCTTTTTTTCCACAAAGGAATTAATATATTTAATTAAGAATTCTATCCAAAAAAGCTTGCCTCTGGTTAATATTTCCATATAATTATAATGCAATTAAACCTGTTGGCTTTGGAGTAAGGATGAGCTTTGGAAGTTCACTTCCAAATAAAAGGAAAAAGTCTCATTTTTTCCCATTTACATAATAAAGGAAATTTTGTCTATTTTATAAGGATTCAGTGGGATCCATTCCTTCACTCAACTAATATCTACTCAGTGCCTATTACATAATAGGCAGTATCTAGCAATGAACAAGACTCACACAGGCTACTACACTAAATGTACCACTAAATGTACTACACTAAATGTACCACAACGGAGAATAACTGATTAAAATGTGTGACAAAGCACTTAGCACAGCACATAATAATTAATAAATGTTAGTTATTATTATTTTCATTATTACTTCTTAAAGAAATATTAGAGTATGCCATCATAGAATAAAAGAAAAAGGGGAATGGGTGTCAATTTAGTTGCATTTCTATATATAAAAGCACACAGAAACATATCTATATATGTATACCATGATCTCCAAATACACAAACATGCCAATGATTCTGCAATCTCTACTACAATTCTTCATTTTAAAAGTATAAAACTCAATATAGTTTCTCTTAATACAGAGGCTTAGGATTCAAACTAATTTAATAAAGATTTTAAATGAAGTTGGAATAGTCAGTGACTCATAGGTCAGAAGTGGGTGGCAGGTGACAGAGAGGAAGGCCTCTGGCAGAAAAGAGACTCTCAGTACCAGTTTCCCATTCAGAATGTTATGAGGTATTATTTCTTCTGTTATTTTAACCTATGGTTGATGCATAAGTCACATTTTCCCACACTTCTCTACATGAAAGTTATGTTTAGAGAATTTCTGAAAAAAAAAACTCTCCAGCACCCCCAAAACTAACAAAAGAAAAGGTTAAGTAATTTTTTAAAAAAAGAGTCCTAAGTTTATGCTTAAAGATTCTAAGTCTTTCCCTCCCTTCATCTCTTCCCTACCCCCCTCCAATAAACCAGCTGTAGCAAAATCTACAGTTTCTTGCTTTATCAAGATCAATGTAATGTTTATAAGTTAGCTTAATACCCAAGGTTCTGTGTTATAAAAATATAGTAATTTTATCTTAATTTTAAGATGTTTGTTGATTGTCTTTAGTATCTGGAATTACTCCAAGCAAAAAAGAAATATATTTTTTAACTTACAGTATACTTAAAGTTTTTCATAGTTTTCCTCTGCTTTTCTCAGAATTACACTCATGTATGTATTAATATCTAAGCAAGAATTCTCTGGGCTATGACTTCAAAACAGAAGTACTAGATGATTGTCTTAGTCTACTTTCTGCTGCTGTAACAGAATACCACAGAATGGGTAATTTACAAAGAAAATTTATTTGGTTCACAGATCTGGAGGCAGGAAAGTTCAAGAGCATGGTGCCAGCATCTGGCAAGGGTCATCCCACGGCGGAAGGGCAGAAGGTAGAAGCAAGTGTGTTAGAAAGAAAAAAAAAATGAAGTCAAACTTATCCTTTAGCAGGAGCTCACTCCCATAATAATGACATTAATCCATTCATGAGGGCCGAACTCTCATGACCTAGTCACTTCTTAAATGTCCCACCTCTTAAACATTTGTATTGAGGATTAAGTTTCCAACACATGAACTTTTGGGGGGACACATTCTAACCATAGCAGTTATCTTCCCATCTTTAATTTTAACTGCTGTAAGTTGAATAAAATATATTTAAGGGATACAATTGTTTATCCCAATAATATATCTAAACCTAACAACCTACTTGAAAGTCTTCAGAGGCTGAGTATTTGATACTACTACTACTACTAATAGAATAAATATCCTTATTTAACTTGAATATGTTAAAGAAAAGCCTCACTAATACTGAAGCATAAAATCATAAATTGATAATATTATGTATTAATTCAGTTTGCCAGTATTTTGTTGAGAATTTTTACATCTAAGTTTATGTTAAGTCAATTAAGAGGACTGCATAAAGTACAGACAAGTATAATTATAAAATAATTTTTCTACTCTTCAATATTTTTTGTCCTTCTTACAGTAACCATAATAGATCTGTTTCCTATAAAGTCTTTAAAGGTAAACTCTTAAAAACTAAACATTACAAAATTTATTTTGGCAATTTTGTTGCCCAAACATCATATTACAAATACTTTTAAAAAATAAAAAAAAATACAAATGGAGGTGTGTTTATTATAAGTCTAATATATTTATTATAATGAAGTGGTGTCTATAACAGATAGTATTCACTATACTTAAGAAGGAAAATTTGTATATTAGTTAAACAGACAGGATGAATGGAGGGCATAGTATGTGACACTCAGTCGACTAAATCCTGTATGTGAATCAGAGCTAAGGTATTTATTTTTCTGTATATACTGAGCACTTACTCAATGACTAATATAGTGCTAAGTACTGAGTATATAACAGGAAACATAGCAAAGAGTCCTTATCCACTATGATTGTAGTAAGACTGATGAGTAAAAGGAAATTGAAATTTAATAAGCTATGTACTGTAGTACAGGAAATGTAAGATTACATTGGAAAAGACACAGGAACAAAATCTAGAAATCAGAAAAATGTTTTGATGTACATTTGAAAATCTTCAGATAGAAGATGTGAGAACACAGATTCATCTGGGTCAGAGGTTAGAACTAGTGTTTAATGACAACATATTAGCATGGTAAAGTGAGGTAAGCTTATCTGAATATTAACTTCAACCAGAAAGTATAAACTTGTAGCAGGCAAGTCAATTATGGGAATAACAGGTAGAGAGTTCTGTTTAATGTTAGTAATATGATGATAATCCAGTGATAGAAAAACAGTGGAATAGACAGACAGGAAAATCAATGTGACAGTATCTAGGTTAGGTATTGAAAGCCTGAACTCTTCATTTTAGTGAACAATGATAGAAGGGGGGGAAAAGAATCCCAGAGATTTTTCAAAAGAAGACTCAAAAGACATAGTAACATACTGTATGTTGTGGATACCAGAGAGAACAGTGAAAGGCAATTCTGTAATCTGAGCTCAGGCCCCCAAAAATATGAGAGAACTACTGTTCACGGTTTTATCAGGAAAAGAAAGTCAGTTTGGGGAGAAAAATTCTGAATTTTTTTTTGGAATGCACTGAATTTAACATGATATCCACAATTTAATTTAATCTACACTATTGTGAGTTGAGAATAAGCACAGAAAAAAAAATGCATGCAAAAGACTAGTGCTGAAGATGTCATTTGGGAATTATCTGCATAGAGAGATCAGATATAAAGTCATGAGTGTGCTCTAAGAACAGCAAAGTCCTGGGACGGAACTTTGAGAGCCCTTCAATCTAAAGACTGACAGAAGAAAATGATGTCAACAAAGACATGCAGAAAGCATAGGCAAAGGGATGAGAGAATCTCTGCAACTCATCAGTCAAAGAGAAAAAAGATTCAAGAAGAAGATGTTCTCAAATATCAAATATCTAAGTGCATCCAAGGAACATAAGAGCTAAGGTACAGTTACTAGCTGTAGGAGCAAAAGGTCACTGGTAATCTTTTGATATTACTCTCAGGAGTTCATGGGGCTGAAATTCTATCTTACATAGTTAAAATGGATTAAGTAGATAGGAAATAGAAGCAATGGAGAAGTCTCTTTCTTCAAGATTTTGATGTAAATGGAAAGATTAAGAAGCAACTAGAAGAAGGAGCAGGGTCAAGGAAGTTGTTTTAATAATGCGTAGATTTGAGTAAGTTTAGAAACAACCTTTACATTAACGAAAATCAGCTGGGCATCAAAGATACAGGGGTGAATAAATCACGATGACAACCTTCAAAGAGGTTGCAGCCCGGTGGACTCTTCTCCAAAGAGCCTGAATGGAAACACGAGAAGATGTTGAGATGAAGACAAGGTAACGGCAGAGAGTTTTCAGCAAAATTTATGTGGCAACATAGTAAGAAGCACTATTTTCACTAAGAATGAGAAATAGAAAAATGGAAGGTGGTTGGATATTTTAAGGAGAGAATAATAAAAACTAAGAGAATAGCTTGGAGATATTTAAGAGGTGAATACAAGTGTTGATGTGATGACAGGCATGATCATGATGAAACTCTACAGCATGAATCTGTAATTGTCACATTCTTGTGCATTTCCTTTCGTCAGTATCCCACGGCCTGACAGTGAAAGCAGAATGAGTAGGCAGGGGGATAATAGGTATTTAACGAATGATGTTTAGGGAATAAGCAACATTTTTGAATATTAAAGAAGCAGGTAGTGATCTAAACTTAGATTACTCATATAAATTAAGCAAAGTGCAGCAATACTAGTCCTATAAATAAAGTGCATTAAAGACTAATGATATAGTAGGGTTAATATCATTACTGCTAATTGGCATCAATAACCAATATGGAAGATACAATTATGGTAGAAATCTCAATGGTTCATTTCTGGCATGAATTTGATATGTTATTTAATAGAGAACTTGGGAAGAAACAAAAACAGCTTTCAGTCTGCTTAAGAGGTCATACCTATTCCTGTTAAAGCAGTCCTCAATTCCCTCAGGGCAACTGACTCCATGGCTAAAAACAGACAGAAGTTGGCTGACCAAGTGTCCAAAGCCTAAAATGGGCCTTGGTACCACATCTTGGCTTTTGTCCCAGGACCATCTGGAGAAAGGCCACAGTCAGAATGCTCAATGTCAAGATCAGGAGTAGAGAGTATTCTCTTACTCACAGGGTCTCCTAATACTGAAGGGCAGAATGTCTCTGTCAGCTTTCTTCATTCACTTCAGTCCCAAACTATAAGTTCTATTCTGTGGGAAGAAGAAATAAAGAATCTGGAGGGCAGAAGTTATAGCTCTCCTACTTAGACATGTTTGGTGGTGCAGAACATAAGCATACAGAAATAAAGTTAAAAATAGATGTTTTTGTAGATGTGCAACAGTCAATCACACATTCATTAATGGCAAAGAAATGAAAGGAGTTGGATGTCATAGGGACAAAGCCAGGGACCTGATAATTCACCTGTGAAAATTTCTTTCTCTCTCTCAGGATTATTTTCTATTTCTTTTTGCTGCATATCTCCTCCAATCTTCTCTATCATTTTTTCCATTTGTTTTTGAATATGGCCAATCATGAGTAAAGGATCAGCTCCCGGGTTAACTAATTCACATTCTCTCTGTCCAAATTCTTTTTAGCTAGGAGAGATCATCTAATTGACCTCCGGAGTTGTGAACAGAGTGTTTCTTCAAGAAATGGTTTAGGTAAGAAAAACATTTAGCATCTCTAGCAACATGGTCTAGAACTTCACAAAGATTATGGTATTCAGAATATGCCTAAATAGAGCAAATAATTGCAGTGCTTTAAGCAAAAATATTCTTGAGAAGATAGTCCACACAACATCAAGTAAAAGGTTTTTATATATAAATTATGTTTCAGGCTGGGCTAGAAGAACCAGCTTTGAATATGGGAGTACATTGTACTGTATTTCTCTGAGTTGTGATGTAAAAATTATAATAAGCTGGGAATGTATAACTTCCAAGCTGACTGCACATCTTTTACTGCGATAGCAAACAATCTACTTTTTTGATTTTTCTAATGTTATATTTTCCAATCAAGCATTATCATTCCACATTTTAAGAAAACCAAAATCAAGTTGTTTTGGCTTTCAAGTGTAGCAAGTTGAAGTAATGGAAAATACTGGTCACCCATCTGTAGAAGAAACCAACAGAATATAGCAACATAGACTCAAGTACTACAGGCTTCTCCTTATATCAGGGCTTCATTACTTTATAAATTGATGATCCACATCTACATTTCTAACATCCTACCTAAATCAGACTTACATTCAGTTCTCTTTAAAGAAGGTATGACTTGTTCCATAAAACTCATCTGTTCTTGAGAAAAAACTGCCACTCTCCCCCCACCACCACTTCTGATGCCAGCAAGGAGGTTGTTTTAAATTGGATCCTCACACTTGAGTCAGATCTTTATAGGAACACAGCAAGACAGGAAACTTGTCCTGTGTGAATCATATTTTCAGCAATTGTGTTAACCTGTAAAGATGGCGAAAAATGATTGAGTGCATCACATTGAAACTACAGGTCAAATCCCATTAACAACTGATTTCAGATAAAGATACTTTATCTTTAAATGCCATTTCTTTGTATAGAATATTGCTCCCGTATTAGCTATACATCCCATTAGCTGTGGCAAGAAATCTTTGCATCATGTGAACATTAGGAATGCAACAGACTTGTTACAAGTTTATAACCCTATTCTATGGCCTGAATTATGTATCCCCCAAATTCATATGTTAAAGCCTTAACCCACAAGAGGACTGTATGTGGAGATAAGACTTCTAAGAGGAAAGTAAGGTTAAATGAGACCATAAGGGCAGGGTCTTAATCCTGTGGAATAGATGGCCTTATAAAAGGAGGAAGAAAAAGAGAGAGAGAGAGAGAGAGAGAGAGAGAGAGAGAGAGAGAGAGA
>NW_007727655.1:96865-128535 GCF_000696425.1 Galeopterus variegatus
ACACACACACACACACACACACACACACACACACACACACACACACGGTGGAATGGCCACGTGAGTACACACTGAGAAGGCAGCTGTCTGCAAACCAGGAAGAAGGAACTCACTAGAACCTGACCATGCTGGCACCCTCATTTCAGACTTCCAGCCTCCAGAACCGTGAGAAAATAAATTTCTGTTATATAAGCCACCTAGTTTATAATATTTTGTTATGGCAGCCCTAGCTGACTAATATACCATATACACTAAGTTACTCCCAAAATAACAAAATTTGATGCTACTCACCAAAGAAGAGATCTTTAAGCATAAAGAAAACTGTGAACTTGCAAATTCTATAATAGCCTTTAATTAACCAACTAATCAATTACAAACGTGTGCTACATTTGACTACTTTGTAGATAGCTTTTTTATTTTCTTGTAGTTGCATAAAAATATGCTCAAATATAACTCCAAAGATAATTACATCTTGAACTGTCACTTCATGGAAATAATTTTGATTTACGAGAAAACCCAATAGCTCTTAACTTGAGATAACCAAATTAATCATAAATTGATTTTATTATGGAATGATTAAGTATGAGGATGAAGTCATCATTACATTATTAATTTATATACTACAAAGATGCAATTTATGTTTGTGATATTTTTAATTTACAAGTTCCAAATACCAGTAAAGCCTGCTGCTAATTTGGGTCTTCGGTTTAGCACTTCAGTTGCCTCAATTTACGTAATGCCACCTAAGTTAATTCAGAAGAGAATTTCTAAATATAAATAGAGAAGGTAATCTGAGATTTAATTAGTGATCCCTCCCACATCACCAATTTAGTTTGACTTCGGATCATAGATTTTCAAAAAAAGAAAAGAAAAGAAAAGAAAAATTCCATAAACTAAAATGATTATTAATATCACATTCCTATATGCCGTATACTTTTCTTAAAGCGAATCAGTTCTATCTCTGCTATTTGTTAATAAAAATGGAGCTATGAAGGTATCTCAGCTATATGAGCAGTTTGAAATGGAGAATTTCTTTCCAAGAATGGATGGCATTCTACTGAGGACTTATACTGTTACATGTATGATGGGAGATGGGGAGAAAACATGAAAAAATTTGGGATATTGGGAAGATATAAGTGTTTTCATATTATTCTGAGCTAGAAGCACTTTAGGTAGGTGGCAACTCTAATTTATTTTTAATTCCTTTTATTAAAAAGAAATGCATTGAGTTCAGAGTGTTGAAAAATAATTATCCACAGGGCATATTAAGATATTGGGGATTATAAGATTCACCCCATGTTGACCTTCAAGAGCTAAAAAGACAAGGAATATACTTTATTCCTCCTTTTCTGTATTCAACAAAATATTTATTGGGTACCTACTAAGTGTTAGGCTATATGCTAGGACTTAGAGAATCAATGATGATTAAAAACAGACTTGGCTTCCATACCGATAGAGCTCATGGTCTAGTGGGGAAGAATGGCACTAATTAAATAATCACATAAATCACCATAAAATTACAGATGTGGAAAATGCTGTGAAAGAAATATTGTGTATTGCTCTAAGAGTTCCCAGGGCTAAGAGAAAAGCATTGAAATACCCTGAAGTAGAAAAGACCTGGAAGAGGGAGATGCTCAGAGCTGGGGGAGTGAGAGGGAGTTTGTTAAAAGTTGACTTTCAGTAGTTTACTTTTATCCTAAAAGTAATGAAAAATCTTTGAAAAGTTTCAAGTAGATGGGAATGGAGAATTGGTGTAATTACATTTGCATGTTAAATATATGTGCATTCTGAAGGACAGATAAGTGGAAGAAAGGTTGTATGCAGGGAGACCTTCCAGAAGGTTACTCTGGCAGTCCAAAGGAGAAATCTTACCGCACAGACTGGAGTATTCATGATGAAGGTGGAAAGTACAGGGAAAACCAACAGAATTTGGTAGTAGATGAAATGTGTAAAGACCGTAAAAGTGTATTTTGTTTCTCTAAGAGATTATAATATCAGTGTTAAAGCAGATGAAGGAAAAAAAAAAATCTACTCAGATTATGGTATGGAAACTTCTCTAGCTTTTGTGCCCATAAAATAAGAATCCTACAATATGGATACAAAATTTCTTCAATATTGATATTTCCAAACTTAAAAGGATTCCAAATATAAATATCCTTTTCCTAGATGGTTATGATACTGCTTTGGTGATCTACAGAAGTCTTCCCCTTGGTCTGTAGTGTCCACACATAATTTTTGTCTTTAAATTCTCACTTAAATCTACTTTTGTAGACGTTATCTCACATCCTGGTTAAAAATTGTAGCTAACTTGAAAGACACTGCTTAGGACTTACAGTTCATAAGGGGACTGACATTTCACCAGGTAAAGACCACCCTTAAATTCTGAGGATTTCAGGTGTCTAGGCAACTCAGCCAAATAGCCCAGAAACTCTTAAATAAATAGATTGTGTGTGCTAACCTCCTCAAATGGGCACATATTAAATATGACTTGAAATCCCTATATATTTTCAGGAAATTATTTTTCTTACTCTTTCTACAACTCTCTTGATCCATAATGAGGAGATTCAATATGCAATGTGAATGTGCTCACAAACACTGAGAAGACAACGTGATGAGTTAAGTAACTTTCTCAGTATTTGAATCAACTTAAGCTTATAATAGAGGTGATCTTCTCTTTGTAACAGAATAATTGTTACCCAAATAAGTTCAGCCATGATCTTAATTGTTCTCAACATCTGAATGATCTATTTTTCCTAAGCATCAAAATTAGGTCCTTAACAATTTTTTGTATAAATGATCTGTCCATGAATTCACAAAGATGAAATTCTCCCATTCATTTTGAAGTTGTTCAGTTTGACTTTTCCTCTCAAGACAAAACTTCCTAAAAAATCAAAGAAAATAATAAAACTGTCAGATGTCAAACTGGCTTTCTTATCAACCCATTCCCCAGTGTCCTTTTTCCTGGGTTTTGATTTCTTCTAAAGAAAGCATTTTAAATTTTGAATTTACAACACCAATACTAAATTACAAGGTCTTCAACTATCAGTATGTAGACATATGTGTATAAATGCACAAATAAGTATGTACTTGATTTACAAACATTTTTCATTTCTTCCTTTTGAAAGAACGAGGGGCAGGCAATTCCACTGATGCCAGTTTTCTTATATTTGAGTCTTATATTCTGAGACTACCCACTTTATTACAATGCTGTTGACAATGTCACCCATAATATGACAGTTTTATTATTTCATTTGAAGTCTGTGGGTTGAACAAATTCAACAGACTCTTAAGTTTAAACCAACTTTGGCTTAGAAACCTTAAGAAAAAATGTTATTTCATAGTAAAAGAACTCAAATCAAAGATCCTAGACAAGATGAAAAGTCAGAAGAGAGGCCAAGAATATTGGCATTGAAAGCCTAATACTCTCTCTACTTTTATATCAACTCTCTTACCCTATTTTTAATTATATATGCACTTATATTTGTGTTTATTTGCCTTCTGCAGTTTTTATTTGTCTTTAGCTTTTTAGTAACACTACTTACTGCATTTCTTTTCTTGGTAGTTAATCTTTGCTTATTAAATAAAAATAGAATATGTACTAATAGCTATCCATTATAAAAGTAATATTCACTCATTATACAAATGTTAAGTATAAGAACAGGTAGTAGAAAGAAGCCATCTATTGTTCCAGTGCTCAAACATAACCACCACTGGCCCTTTTCTTACAATTTCAGAATAACTAGGCCAAGATGATGCTTAAGAAACTGTTGCACACGTACTACTTCTTCTGTAAAGACAAAGGAGTAAATTCTACAAACATACCAACACATTGTTAGAGAAAAACAATGACCTTAAATAGAAAAATCAGAATTTTAGAAGTGATCATAACTCATTTTACCAGTGAAGAAACAAGTTCAGAATAATTAAACTTGCGAAGGTGAAAAAGCATGCACTGGCATGAGAAAGGAATGACAGTCCTCTGCATGGTTACCTTATCCTTTTCCTGTAATCACAAAGTATGGAGTGTTTTCTGTGCTTGACTAAAAGAATAACCTCAACAAATTGTCTGCAATATAGGTTCCTGAGTCTCACAATTATTCAATGAATTAGAATTTCTCAGGGAGAAGCCCACATTTTTTTTTCCAAAATTGCAAAGCATTGCTGATGACCAGTAAGTTTTACAAACTGATGGTGTAGAACAACTCTTTCTTCTTTCATAACTATTGTATTATTCCTTGCCTTACTTTTTAAAAATCTTCCATTACATTTATATTCATTAAATGAATGTTTTCAGCCAACATGCTGGATGCAAAGGCAAATATGAAGAAAATTAAGAAATGGGCTTTGACCATGAGGGTTGAGCAGTAGAGCATGGTGAGAAAAGGAAACAAAGACACATCTAAACTAGTATAAGTTAAGAGCTATAATACAGGTCTGAAGTGCTATGTGAGTATAATGCATTGAATTGTGTCCCCCCAAAATACATGAAGTCCTAACTCCTAGTACCTGTAACGTGACTTTATTTAAAGATTGGGTCTTTTCAGGTGTAATCAAGGTTAGAATGAAATCATACTATATTAGGGTGAGTCCTAAATCTAATGACTGGTGTCCTCATAATGAAAGAGGGTTACAGAGACACAGACAAACACAGAGGGAAGAAGGCCATGTGAAGAAAGAGGTAGAAATAGGAGTGATTTAGCTACAAACCAAGGAACTGCAAGGATTGCTGAAAACCACTAGAAGCTAGGAAGAAGCAAGGAGGGATTCTTGACTAGACCTTTCAGACACAGTATGGCCCTGTGGCATCCAGATTTCAGACTTCTAGTCTCGAGAACTCAAAATAATACATTTTTGTTGTTTCAAACTACCCAGTTTGTAGTAATTTACTAATGCAGAAAACTAATACAGTGAGTATCCTTTAAATGACTTCATTTTACAGGGAAAATAGAACAAATTGGAATGGACAGTGAAATTTATAAACAGTGGATAAACTGAACTGTTTTACATTTTGTGATTGCTACAACTAAATCCTCTGAGAAAAATAAATCTTATTAAGGCTATATTTATTTTGACTGTTTTTCACCAAAATGAAATAAATTACAGAGGTATAAATCTTTGCATAAAATTTATTTTAAAATTCAATTAATGCATACAAAATACCTGAAAAAATAAAGATTTTTTTTTTTTTTACTATATGCAATAAGAGATTCAGCTTCAATTCTTAGTGAAATGGGATACTGTATGTAGTGGATTGAATTATGTCCCCCCAAAACTCATTGAAGCTTGAATTGTGTCCCCCAAGTTTTATGTTTTAGAAACTTAGCCCCAGAGTGACTGTTAAGAGGGTGGAAAATCCTATTATGGTAATTGAAAGGTGGAGTCTTGAAGAGATGATTGGATTGTAGGACCGTGCCCAGTGAATGGATTAAAAATGGTTGTCAGAGGTGTGGTTCCGAGGGCTTTAAAAGAAGAAGAGAGTCTGTCTTGCTCTTTCTACTTCCACCATCTTGCAATGGGAGACCCCTGGGTCACTGTTGCCACCACCAGATGGACTTTGGACTTCCCAGCCTCAGAAATTATAAGCAATAAATTTTGTTTTTTTTTAATAAATTACTCAGTTCCACGTGTTTTGTTATAAGCAAGACAAAACGGACTGATACACTGTTCTAAATTATGTTACAGAAATTTCTCCGCTTCATACATAGAGTATATTGTCTTTGGGGAATTTTTAGAGATATTTAAGCAATCCTTAACAGTGAATAATAACAGCAGTAGAAGATTATGTGCTCTGCACCATGCTACTATAGGTTGAGAACAAGAGAAAGAGTCTAGCATAGGGAAAAGTAAGAACAACAATGCCAATTACCAAAATGGAAGAAATAAGAAGTGGATATGTTAACAAAAATATGAATACAACTTTAGAAATAAAACCTTTGGACCAAAGAAAGCAGATGTAGGCTACTGCTGTCAATTGAATGTCCCCACAACGCTCAATGAAGCTTGACCCCTATTGCAATAGTGCTAAGAAGGTGGGAAATCTGGTTATGGTATTTGAAAGGTGAGGTCTTTAAGAAGTGATTGGATTGTGAGGACTGTACCCTCATGAATAGATTGATCCACTCATGGAATACTGGGCATGGCTCTGATGGCTCTATAAGGAGGGCAAGGGAGAAGGTTAGCTCTCTCTTGCTCATGCCATTCTCTCACTATGTGATACCCTGAGTTGCTGTAGTCATCACCCAGAAGAAAGCCCTCACCAGCTGCATTCCTTGGACTTTGGACTTCCTAGCCTCTGAAACTGTAAGAAATAAATTTCATTCCTTTATAAATTACCCAGTTTCAGATATTATGTTATAAGCAACAGAAAATGGACTAATAAATCTACCGTTGCATACTCATTTGCGAGTATCACTTAAATAAAATATAACTTCTGGGCTTTTGGACATAAAGCTTTCATCTTAGAGGATGAGAGTAAAGAAATGGTAAGAAAGAATCATTAAGATACCACTTGTAACTAGAAAAAAAATGAATTCAGATTTAGTTGCCCTAGTTTGTAACAAGCAGCCTAACCCTTTCCACAGACAAGTAGAAACTTGTGTTGAGTGTCTATCTTGTTTTATTTTGTTTTGTTTTTCTTTTGAACCAAATACTGAACTTACAAGTGTATTATGACCAGATCAGATTTATAAGCTATGAAAGGCAAAGTTTATATACAGAAACGTGAAACAGTTATCTATTATGATTACACGTATATATGAATTGCAGTGGTGGCTGTTACCACATTTTCTAGACCAGCTTCTCTGATTTCCCTATTTCCTCGGATGGACTTCATTCAATGATTATAATGACAATGATAATAATCAACATGCATGATCATTATCATAATTATAACCTAGCACCTGTTGTGCTCTTGCTACATGCCAAACATTACTCGAATTTCTTTGCATGTACTCTTTCATCTTCACATCAATACTATAGAGTAGATATTCTTATGCCAATTTTACACATGAAGAAACTGAGGTCAGAGAGCTTAAGTGAATTTCTCTAATGTCCCCAAGTAATAAATGGCAGAGTTAGAAATCAAATTCAGGTATGCCTAACACAACAGCTCATGTTATTAACCACTAATTTACATGGTCTCCCTTTGCCTTTATTTCCTGTATCTTCTTTCCAAATTGGCCCAGTAGCAAGACCTGTAATATTCAATAGTCAGGACTGGTAGAATGTCTAAAATGAAGGGAAAATCCCTTCCAAGGCTTTGCCTAAACACTCCTTGTATTCCCTCCGGATCCTGGATGGCAGAAGCCATCGGGTCTCAGGCCTGGGCAGTCCTTTCTCATATTACCAAAGAGATGAGGAAGTGGAATGAATCAGATGTCTGTCATGAAGTTCTAGACCTGCAGCTGAAGAACTTGATTTGTTAATACCCCAGATTCAAACTTTGAATGTCCATGCTTTGAATGGATAAAGATGCATAATAGTGAAGAACGGTTTTCAAACTCAAAAGGAGGAAAAAATTCAACCAGCTGATGGAAGGAGGTAAATCAGAGATAAATTAGAGGGTCATTAATGAGAGGCCTGCCCACCCCTCCTCCAGCTGAAAATGGGTTTTACGTGTGTATGTGTAGGGAGAGGGACAGATAGATAGAAATCCCCATAGGATTACTGGTGCTTCATGTGTGCTAGAAAATGGCAAGTGTGGGCTAGATCACTTGCTGCTTCAATTACTATTTCTACCTTTGCAATCTGTAAAAAGGACAGAGGCATCCCAGAGTGAGGTAGAAAAAGAAATCAATGAATAGCCGATATTTTATTAATTTTAATTTTCTCTATGCAAGTGTTCATATTTATTTTAGAAAAGAAAATCACAGAAAAGAACAAAAGGAATATAATTTTTTAAATCATTGATAATAACAGGGATGACTATTTTAACATTATAATAGTATTTTTCTATTCTATTCATTTGCATCTAATATATTTAATGTAGTTATAATAACATCTAAGGTATCTCTATAATGACTGCATGTGTATATATAATGTACATTTAACTATAAGCAAATTCAGTTATTTTTTCATAAGTAGAGTTATATATACCAAATAACATTTTCTGTAACCTCCTTTTCCTTCTTAGCAACATACTATGAACATTTTTATATCAAAAAGATAAATTTGCATAATTTAATTATGACAATTTATTGAACAGATGAGTAATAATATCTTTAAAATTCTCTTATAAGAAATTGCAATTATTTTGTTTTTTCTATTATAAATAATGTTGCGATAAGCATCCTCATCATTTGTTTAAGTCTTTGGGGAAGACTTCTAGAATTTGACTGTGGTTTGAAGAGTATATCCTTTTTCGATACATGTTGCTCTCTGGAAATGATGTACTAGTTTACTCTCACATGCAATATATGAAAATGCCCATTTTTCAACACCCTCGCCCACACTAGACTTGATAGCCTAGTTTATGGCATATTTTAAAGTTATCTTATGTCACGATACACATGTATAGAAAGGAAACTCTAGTATTTAGTGTCAGTGTTAAGATTATACTTTGCTTAAGTGAAACAATGAGACTAGTTATACACTGCTTGATAAAAAACAGATTTACTGAACAAGTTAATAATTAATGATAAATTATATAAATGGTAGAAATATTAACAATTATGGTAGATTACCATAAATGTTTGTTCTTTCAAAATATTCTTAGATTATAGTTTCCAACAGTACCAGAGACTTCAGTTTTAATGACTTGAATGACATTTATTAACTTTCTCATTATTAGTGTAAAATAAACCAGCATCATTTTATAGCCAAAAATTATAATTAATCTGCACCACAGTTCCTCTTTTGTGAGTCATCAAATACCACCTACCTGTGACAAGTTTCATGAGCCATTAGAAGGGATTTTCCATCCTCTGCAATGGCTCACTGACAAAACAAGAAGCCCAAACAGTACACAAATTAGTTTTACTTTCCCAGACAAGAGATTACATGTATTTTTATGATAGATTATACCTTTAAAAAGCCATATAAAAATCTGTCTTTGCTTCCCTTTCACACATATGAATCCATTTCCATGATTGAAAAGTGAGCCATATATTTAGTCTCAGACTTAAAAAAACTAAAGAAGAGGAAGAAAAAGACCCACATACAATATGCTAAGTGCAGTCATTAAGTGTTTATCAGTTGCTCAAGGACAGTGAAAGAGTGAAAATATTCTGCACAAAGCAAACCTATAATCTAGTCTCAGTGTTCCTACATGTTCATGGATGATACATATTTCATCTCAAGTTCATTTATGCGCAGATAGGCACCGATGCGGTCTTTGCCTTATTTGGCTTTGAGTCATCGCCATGAGATTATCAACATTTTAGAACAAAATGATTCTATCTTAAGTATTCTAAATAGCACTTTATTTTGTTTAAGATTCCATTTTTAGTGGCAGTTGGAATGCTTTTGCCTCAGCTGTTAATTTAAGCAACGTTAAAGTCTTCAAACAATAAAACAATGCCAAGAAAAAGAATTTAATGTACAAAGCTAAATGGAGGTTCCACCTCCCTGAACAGCATCACTTCTGAAATGTTGCTCATACCAATCCTGATTAGAATCCACTTTAGGATTAGGTAAGCCTGGAAAAGTGACTAATGTGTAAGTTACTTCTGGAAATTTCTTTCTTTGCATTTCTTCTTCTTTTTTTTAATCTCAAGAATTGACTACTTAAGAGTTTTCTTAATTGTTTCTAAAATGGTGTTTCAAAATATCAGATTGCACAAGATATATCCAGACCCTCAGTCTCACGAGGGTAGAACTATGAGCTAGAATCACACCTAAATTCTATAATCCAGTAAGCCCCCCAGGGAAAAATCAGATAAATTTTCTCATGATAATTTCTTTCTTTTAAAATTAGTTAAGAGTATATACCGTAGAACCCACCGACAATGGCTGAGGCTGATGTGAAATAATATGAAACTGTATCACATATATTATTACTGCATATTGTTAGTATTAACTTGCTATTCAGTTGGACATTTGGGCTGATGAGTTAGTATAGTGAAGCATCAGGATCATTATAGAAATCAAGATAACTGCAAGCAATGCATATAGTAGGAAGACCATTGGAAATGCAGTCAAAAAAGCCTCAGTTCCAATTTCAGAATTAACTAACTGTACAATACTTGGCTAATTCCTCAACCTGACTGTGACTCAGCTTTATCACTTTTTAAATAGGAAGGGTTTTGTGGAGATTAAATATAACAACATGTATTAAAGTAAGTTGCACGGTACCCATCACATAAGGAGTGCACAATAATTATTTGTTGAATACATGAGTGACCACTTCCCAGTAATTCAATAATTGACAAAATCTCCACTCAATTCTACTAAAGGTGATAGTTTTGTTCTTTTTGGCTTTCTGGAGTAACTAACATGATATGTTTCTTCTCTTTGTTTTTTTTTAAAAGAAACTTTAAGTTTGGATACCTATCTACTCAATGCTGCAGAAATTTGGTGCCCAAAATGAGATTGTTTTTCTGTCATGCCAACATGTTATCTATGAGAAACTGCTAAAGAAGAACACCACCAAAAGGAAAGTTATTGGGCCTCACTATTACTATATGAGCCCCCACACTTCTCTTTCTGCTTCCTAAGTGCCTAAGCAGTGAGCTTCTTTTTTTTTTTTTTCCTTTTTGTCTTTTTTCCTGACCGGCAATGGATCACAACCCACAGGGTTGCGCCCGCACCGGACCGGGACCAGCAACGGGATCGCAACCCTCGGTGTTGTGCCCGCACCTCGCTCAGCCAGTGAGTGGCCGGTCTGTATGTGGGATCCGAACCCTCGGCGGGAGCGCCACCGCGCTCCCAAGTGGCACACTGTAGCAGTGCGCCACCGGGCCGGCCCCAGCAGTGAGCTTCTTTATGGCCCTTTACTCCTTGAGAGCCATCATAATGTTAAGTATAGTCAGTGCACCTTAAATGCTATTATACATGAAGAGATGGGGAAGTTTCTGGGAACATGCAACCTTACTTCAGCTCAAGGAAGCACGTGCTGGCAAAAACCTATGTTTGCTCGTACTTTTCCTTTTCACTGTAGAATTCTCCCCCATATCCAGCAGACATTTTTTTCAAGTCTATGGCAAGTCACATAGGTTGGCTCATTCAACACCCATCTCAAACCCCTTGCCTTGCCTGTCTCTATTTTATCATCCCAGATTTCCTCAAACCTAGAGATGATGCAGCTGTGGTCAATGAAGGATAGAGACAAGATTGTTGCACAACCTTTTCCTCTTCCTCTTTTTCCATTTCTGTAACCTGGACTAAATCCCTGGAGAAGCAACGGCCATCTTTTGGTAAAAGGACAAAAAACAAACAGTAAAGACAGCAGGAGTTGAGTTGGCCCAAGTTCTTGATGATGTTTTTGGGATATGTACATGTGTGTGCTGTTCTTGTTATAATGTTACTCCCCTAAACCACTAAAAAGGGGGATTTCTTTACTTGTGTTTGAACACATCATGGTATAAGGTCTAACTTCAAGTCCTTTCTTCTGAGATGATTTCCTTGATGTCCCAAGTCAGATAAAGGCATATTTTTTTCCCTCTGTTGTTCTCACATAACTTTGTGCATACAATTTTCCAATTGCAAAAAGTTTTTACATGGATGTATAAACCAAAAGTGCACACACTAAACGAGCACAGACATATAGCCAATACAAGAAATAGAATATTCGCGAAAACCCACAGTGCTCCCTTATGCCCCGTCCTAGTCACTACCCTTCCCACTCCCTAAATTAACCTAAGTTTGGTCATCATACATTAGTCTTTCCTGTTTTTTTAATTTATATAAGTATTATCATACAGTATGTATTCTTTTTTTTTTTTCGTGATCGGTAAGGGGATCGCAACCCTCAGCTTGGGGTCGCTCACACTGTGCTCAGCCAGTGAGCACACCGGCCATCCCTATATAGAATCTGAACCCACGGTGGGAGCGCCGCTGCACACCCAAGAGCTGCGCTCTCCTGAGTGTGCCACGGTGCCAGCCCATACAGTATGTATTCTTTTTTTTTTTTTTTTTTTTTTTTTCGTGATCGGTAAGGGGATCGCAACCCTCAGCTTGGTGTCGCTCACACTGTGCTCAGCCAGTGAGCACACCGGCCATCCCTATATAGAATCTGAACCCACGGTGGGAGCGCCGCTGCACACCCAAGAGCTGCACTCTCCTGAGTGTGCCACGGGGCCAGCCCATACAGTATGTATTCTTTTCCACCTGCTGTCTTTAGAAAAATAATGTATTTTTAAAGTTCATCCAGATTGTTTTATGTTCATTAATTTTCTTTATTGCTTGATATTCTATTGTGTAAATATACCACAACTTATTTATCTAATTCACTATTTATCTAACTGTTGGATTCACATTGGGCTATTTCCACACCTTGGAAATTAATAATAATATTTCTATACAAACTCTTGTGTATGGCTTTTTTGTTTGTTTGTTTGGTTTTTTAATGATTATGCATAGTCATGGGGTACAAAGGTGACCATCACCACCTGTGCCCAAGATGTGATGAGCAGATCAATACTATCAGCATGCCCATTACCATAAATTGTAGTTATTCCCCATGTCCCCCATCAAACCCCTCCCTGACCTTCTCCCTCTGCCTCTACTGTCTGCAACCCTAGGTATGTTCTCTCCCTCTGCAAGTCCAATGCACCACTGTGGCCTTTCTTTCTTTCCTTCTTTCTCTCTTAGCTCCCACTTATGAGTGAGGACATGTGGTATTTTTTCCTCTATGCCTGGCTTGTTTCACTTAACGTAATTATCTCCAAGCTCAAACAGTGCATGGCTTTTGGTGCACATATGTACATGTTTCTGTTAGATTTATACATAGGAGTGAAATTATTGCATCATAGCAGATGCATATGTTTAGCAGTATTATCAAACATGTTTTCAAAGTGCTTTGAACAAACATGTTTTAAATCAGGATCCTACCTGCACTGAGAAAATTCCAGCAGCTCTACATCTATACAAATATTTGGTATTTCTGGTGATTTTATTTTAGTCATTCTTGAGGGTGTGAAGTAAAATTGCATTGTGGTTTAACTTTGCATTTCCCTGATTATAAATAAGGGTCAAAATATTTCATATGTATATTGGCAATTTAGATATCATTTTTTGTGAAGTTATTGTTGAAGTCTTTTGCCCATCTAAAAAATTTTAAAATTGAACTCTCTGCCTTTTTTTCTTGTTGATTTGGAGAAGTCATTATATATTCTGGTAGAAACACTTTTCAGTGAGGTGCAGTATAAATAATTTCTCTCACTCTGTGGCCTGCTTTATCATTTTCTGAATGGTGATTCTGCTGTTAATGTAGTCCAGTTTATTTGCATATCTAGACTTTTTTACTGTTTAGTAAAATTTTTTATTATTTTATTATACTACATTGTATGTGAAAAAATTATTAGTGCCACATAAGATGATATCTTCTATGAGAGAAGTTTTCCAATGCTCTTTTAACAGTTAATGCTTTTGTATTCTACTTAAGAAATATTTTTCTACTTCAAAATCCAAAGGTGATCTTCTAGAATCCCTACTGTTTTACCTTGTATATTTAGATCTGCAACAGACCTGAATTAATGTTTGTGTATGCTGTAATGTAGAAGTCACAATTAATTTTTTGAATATGAATATCTGTATAGCATTGTTTCTTTGTTAATGATACAATATGTGGCATATTAGATTTAATGGAATATGATAATATTCTAAATTAACCATGTTACTTGCAACTACAGAATACAACATACCATACTGAAATTGGCCAAAAGTTTGTGACAGAGATGATAGAAGCTGATATCTCTTAAAAAGCAAAAATGACTAAACTTTGAAAATAGAAGAGGGTAAGAAATAATTCCAAAAAATTACAATAATTTAATAAATTAGATATATCGATGTGAATTCATAATATTCAATAAATGTTCCCAGTTCCATTACCTAATCTAATATGTAACCCTGGAACACAAAATTTTGGCCTCTAATACTGTTGTTCACTAACATCCGTGGAGTCCATAATTTGGACAGGGAAAATCAAGTTGAGCCTAGAATATCTTGATGCTAGACTTCAAGACTGCTGTCAAACATATCTGGAATAGTGCTAAAGAGGACAATGGTCCCAACTGAAAGGATAAAAAAGAAAATCATAATCAGCGTGCACTGGAGAGAATTGAGCATTTAAAGAGCCATGGGTCCAAAATATTACTCAAAGGGCAAATAATATAAATTATAATAAGGTAAAATAATAAAAGTTGCAAATATCTTTAATGTTCTAAATTGATAAACCCATGTTATTTGAATACTGTCTTTAAGTTTTTATCTAAGTTGACTATCACAAATATTAACATATATTTGATATGTACAGGATAGTTCAAAAAGTTCATGGAAAGATTCATATTATGTTTTAATTCTATTTTTCCAGGAATTTTTTGAAGTAGTCTCATGTATATACATATTATATATTGTGTATAATATCTATAACATATAAATGTGAACCTATATATATTCAGAATTATCCCAAATATGCTTATATGTTTGTCATTTCAGGTAAAAGTTTACTGAAATAAATTAGATATCCAGAAGTTTGAAAGAGTAGGAAGAGACAAAAGTCAAGGCGAAATTTTCCTTGAAGACTGAACACTATCTAAAGCAGAAGTTCTCAAACTATAGTCCCTCAACCAACAGCATCACCATGATTTAGGAATTTGTTAAAAACACAAGTTCTCAGGACTATCCCAGACCTACTGAAACAGAAACTCTGGAGGTGACATTCAGCAGTCTGTATTCTTAAAACTCTCCTGGTGATTCTAATATGTATTACAATTTGAGAATCACTGATCTAATGGGATTATTTAAATTTTTGCATATTGGGGATAAATATGACTATGTATGTTCACATGTATATGTTATATATGTTATACATAATATATAGTATGTACATATATGAGAGTACTTCAAAAAGTTCCTGGAAATAGAATTAAAATGGAATATGAATCTTTCTATGAGGTACCCTTGTACATATCACATACATGTTAACATTGGTGATAGTCAACTTAGTCAGATAAAAACTGCCTGAGCTTTAAAGCTAAATTGTGTTGGATATTTAACACGGACCCTCACATTTGTCAGATGGGCTTGACTGGTTATATGCCAAATAAAAAATCTACATTTCTCTGCTTGTCATTTTGGGACATCTCTGGACCCCAAAGTGCTTGCGTGTGAATTCAAACTAAAGTATGTCCTCATACAAGACTGCACTTCATACTATGTCATTCTCTTTCTTGCCCAAAATTTATTATAACTCTTTCCGCAAAGAAAAGGATAGAAGAAAGTAATTTGCTTAAGATGAGCATCTATCATATCTTGGGCTCTCTACATACAATATCTCTAATCTTTGTAACCACGTATATGAAGATGAGATATAAAGAAGCTGAGACTCAAGCAAGGTTAAATACAGGGCCCAAAGCAAGGACTGCAAGCAAGGGCAGAGGTCAGATTCCACTTTAAGTCTTCCTGATCCGTAGTCTATTTTCTTTCCATCAGCATACTTGTCAATCAATATCATACACTTTTAATATGTATACCATATGTGTTCAATAAAAGTTTATTGGGTGAATGGTTCCTGAATTTCCCTATTACTGCATTTTCAGTGGCTGCTACTAAGAACAGGTGTGCTCTCAGAGGACAGTTTCCAGATAGTTTCCAGAAACTGCAAGATACTCAGGCCAACATGATGTTCCACTTTACAAGAGAGGCAAATAAATGCTGGAGTCATTGAGGAAGGACGACATCATTAAAATGTTTAGATCTTTACAGGAGAAACATTTTAGTCACTCTATAGTCTCAAGCTGTGAGTTTCCTCAGTGTTCCTCAAGAACACTTAAAATACAGAAGATATTAAAAGAAAGTTTTTAACCATTCCAATACAAAGGTGAATTTCAACACCTTAAACAGCATATTATACTACTATGAAGTGTTCATGGTTCATTTCTTTTAACTTACCTTCCAGATAACTAAGGAAAACAAGATTCGATTTAATTTTAAATTCATTTTAAAATTACATGAAATGACATAAGGAGATGAATGCAATAAGTTGCTAATGTTTCTTGGAGGAGTCATGGGGCAAGGGAGAGAAAGAAACAGATTAAGACGCTACAGACATTTGTTATTTGAATAGCAGCAGGAATGGAAAACACATAGGGGTAACATTTTAAAGCTGTGTGTGGGAGGCACTTGCACAAAATATTTTGTCAACAGGATTTCT
Source organism: Galeopterus variegatus (assembly GCF_000696425.1). Taxonomy (NCBI): domain Eukaryota; kingdom Metazoa; phylum Chordata; class Mammalia; order Dermoptera; family Cynocephalidae; genus Galeopterus; species Galeopterus variegatus. The sequence continues at coordinate 113,175 of NW_007727655.1, forward strand.
GCGTACACCTCTCACACATTGCTCAGGAAATTTACACCAGAATAGAGATTCTCAACTTTTTTTTCCCTTGCAATCTGTCTAGCCTATGTAATTAAAGTCCACCAGCAAAATAGTATTCAGGTGCTGACAAGATTGATGGGTCCCCAGCTTTTGCCATGGAGGGACAGAGCTAGGCATTTTCATTTCACTCAACTGCAGTTGTGAAAAATCATCTCTCATCTGTCTCCTAGAGCAATCTCCACTGCTGGTTTCCTACTAAGTTTCTCTGCCAGCTCCAAATGACATTTCCCCTCTATTTTGCTGGTAGATGTTCACTCTCTCCAAGCACATTTATTAATATTTGATCAAAAGCATGCTAACATCTTGAACCTTTATTCATGGTAACAATAAAAAATCATGTTAAAGTTCTCCAAAAGAGCACTTTGTGAGGCAGAATCTGTTGTCAGATGCCAAGAATCTTTGATTTTTTCTTTATTTCTTTACAAGTATGTTACCCAAATGTCCCAAGGCATTAGTTACCATGAGAGTATTTATCAGGTCATGTTAACTTTCAGACCCAAATTTTCAGATTAATTACCTCAAATATGATCATATAAGAGTCAAAGCTTCTTCTGTGTCACACATACCCATACCTTCTCTGCAAAATCTATCTCAGTCATTTCAGGACATGTGCAAAAACAACTCACTTGTCCTTCCAAAAAATTGCACTCATAAGTCCATACCTCCGGATATGACCTCTGCACTTGACGGGGACACACTGGCTCTGTGACAGCTACTAGATATCCTCCATAAAATTGCTAACTGCTGCCTGTGGTGCCTCCTCTCAACACAGGCAAAGGGGCAAAATCCTTGTTCAGCAGTGTTATTTCCTTCCAACTTTACTAAAAATTAGAGGTAGTACAACTCTTCACCCAAACAGGGGAAGCATTACTTCCTAACCTCTAAGTCATAGAATGTCTCTGAGACTCCAAATCAAGCACTGCTTCCCCTAAATCTCACAAAGTCCCTTTGCATACAGCTCCTTCCTCTTCTACACGCAATTCATGTTTCTCTAGCCATTCAAATTCAATATGCTTAGTCAATATGGGAAGAAAATGTCTTCTCTTGTCCCAGTTCCTCGTGAACAAAACTCTCTCTTCAAAAGTCATTCCCATCACACATAACAAGAGACTCGAGACATGAGTCATCAAGTGATTTAACATTGAAACTGAGGCTTTTTGTGTGTGAAAAAGGTAAAAATTATATTAGGACCATTGGCATAAACCAGAATTGACCGAGGTAGAGTAGAATGGATGGTTCCCTTGACCTCTGAATTTCTGACTCTGTTTCCAAACTTAGCTTAACCTCCATAAGGATACATCTTTCTGTGCATTCCTTAGGGCACCAACATTTGTTAACTACATATGATATTATAAGCTCTAGATTAGAACATAAAGAAATAAGCAGAATATAGCTCCTATCCTGATGGGACACAAAATCCAGTTAAGAACTATAGAATTTTAAAAAATTATAAAAACATGACAATAAATTGTTTATTATGATAAATAGATGAGATAATAATAAATGGTTACACAATACAGGTGCTATGGAACAAAGGTAAGGGGAACCTAACTTACAGGCCAATTTTCATGTATGTGCGTGTGTGTGTGTGTGTGTGTGTGTGTGTGTGTGTGTGTGTGTGTGTGTAGTGAGGGGGCAGTGATGTGTAGGTTTATAGGGTGGTGGCAGATGTTTGGCTGATGGTTGAAAAGTAATGAGAGACAATGGTAAATGAAGAAAACACAGCAGGCAGAAAGATAAGAATCTGAGGTAAGAGGTTTTGAGAACAATTTACAAATTTAAAAAATTTGGACATGGCTGGAGGAAAGGTTAAATACAGAAGAGTAGTAAATGACCGCAGGGTCCTGTAATGACATTTCTTATAAATTATGTTAAGTGTCCTGAAGACAATGGAGAACGACTACAAAGTTTTGTGGGGTTTTTTCATGTTCAATGTGAATTTTATTTTATTTCTATTTTTATTGAAACATAATTGATTATACAAATCTGTGGAGTACAGTGTTGAATATCAATACTGTGTGCAATATGTGATGCTCAAATCAGGATAATTAGTGTATTCAACATTACACAATGTAATCATTTTGGGGGTCCTTTCCCAGTTTCTTTCTAACCTCCCTTTCCCTCCCTCTTTCCCACCTCTGGTGGCCTCAGTTCTGTTCTCTCCTTTTGAAAGTTTTAAGTTGAACAGTGTTAATGGCCAGGATAAAACACAGTAGTGAGAGACTGAATGATGAGGACTCAAACTAAGGCTCTATCACTCTCTCCTGAATCCCCCCACACACATGCACGCATAGACAAGGAAACACACACACACACAGACACACAGACACATTAATGTGATTGATTTATCTTATAACAGGAATAGGCAAAGGTTTTCTGTAAAGGGCCAGATAGTAAAAAAAAAAAAAAAAGTAGGGTATTGCAAGCCATATGGTCTCTGTTACAACTTAATTTTCCTGTTGTAGCATACCTAAACAAATGATCATACCCGTGTTACAATACAACTTTACTGGCAAAAATAGGTTGGGGGATAAAGTTGGCCTGCAAGTCATAGTTAGCCAACCCTGCCTTAGACTAGGCCTTACCAAGTTAGCCTCTCCATCCACTGTAGGTGTAACAAGTGAGAAAATTTTTGCTGCTGAATAAAATATGCATTTAGCAATGAATTATTTTTTCATTATATGGTCTCTTTTTGTTTGTTTGTTTTTGTTTAGCTTTGTTTTTTGATTCTGGAAACTGTGGATCCCCCTTCTGAAAAAGATCTATAGATGAATTCCTTGTAATAAAATGAGTACACAATTACTATCCGATGGAATCCTACAATCCTAAGTGGCTCCTGAGCTTTTGGATCTGACACACAGATATTTCACAATCCACTGACTATAATCATGTACAAAAATCTCTTTAAATTCTAAACCATAGTCATTACTATTCGGCCAGCTTTAGAAATGTTACAATCTGTATATTTTTTAAATGTTTACCTATATAAACAAACACATAGGCAATTAATAGAAATTCTCACTTATCAAATGTTTTTATTTGAAACTATTCAAGGAAAAACTCCTGAGTAACAAACACTGTCAAAGTAACACATCCCATTCTTAAGTTTATTATCATTCTTTATGCACTCAATGAATGAAAAACTATCAGTGTCATGCATTGAATTAGATACTGGGATGCACTTGCAAATATAATACAGTCTGCATCCTTTAGGGAAGTGCAGTCCATGGTGGTTTTTAGATTCTTTGTGCAGATTCCTTAATTTTTAAATGCAAGTATCCCTTGTATCTCACTAGTTTGAGTGCACAATTAAATTATACAGTCAAATTAAAATGACTTTGGGACCAACCTACTTTACTAACAGGGATTTCAGCACTTGCCAGGGATCTTCCTACCCCAAATCTTCAATGATGCTTAAATATGTCCATGAATTAGTCACTATTATTGTTCATCCCCAAGTGCTGATTGAATAGATTCGGAGGCCTCCTTCTGGGGGCCAGAGTCTATAAATGCAGATCTTTGAATAACTCTTCATCTTTCTTAGATGCTTCTCCAGTGCTACTGACAGAAGATCCAGGTATCCATGGTTGATAATGGTTGTGCCAAAATCCCTAAGCAGTTCTACAGTGAAGTGACTCTGACTGAACTTATTGTCCCCGTTATTCCTGGAGCCTTGTTCATGTCCCCCATAGTCTTCTGGTTCTTCCTAGACTTCTGCCATTTTCCAAGTAATGGTAAAAATACATAGTGCCTCCTGCCCCTGCCTTCAGCTAAAACTCAGTAAAGGATGCCCCAAATTCAAACTGCTTGTTGGATCCTCAGGGCTGTGACTCTTTCATGGTTCAGCTCCTCATACATAGAGGGAGCAAAGTTTCTCCAGACATAGCCAGGATTCCAAGATGGCAAGGTCAATACAGATTCCTAAATCATCCACAACTGTCTTCTTTCTTCACTTTGGTAACTGAGATCTTTGTAATAAATTCATTTACTTGTCCACAAACAGCCCTCTCTTAGGGAGCCTCTATCAGAAATGCTTTTATGTTTTTGAATCCCAATTTAGGAATCTCCTATACCTATGGACATTACAGGTACAAATAGATATGTGGGGCTTTGTTTCCTTCCAATATTAAAATCTCAATAAAACTATATTGGAGAACAGTGAATCTTCACTTACTATGAGCACCTTAGTTCCAAGTTCTTGTCCAGGTAAAATCAATTTACAACTTATTTCTATGACAATTAGCATTCACTGATTACAGGAAAAATCACTACAGCAGAAGCTTCCACTTGGCATGTTAAAGCAAACAAACAAACAAACAAACAAACAAAAACTCCAAAGAGCACCATTCCAACCCTAACAGTGAGAAAAAGCTGAACAAGCTACAAAATTATAACTTTTCTTGAGTCCATCAGAGAGCTGAGGTTGCAAAGCAACCAAGTAATCTGAATTCCAAAAAAAAAAAAAAAAAAGCCTTTTCAAGGACAGACAAAATACAATAAGAGTTGCACATTTGGCAGAATATGGGAGACAGAGGTGGCCACCATGCAAGCAGGTAAAAATGAATCAATTTACAGTGGAATGTATTATAAAAGGCCAAGCATGGGCTAACTCACTTGTTTAGAATAGATGAAGACAATGGACATAAGGTACACCTGTATTTGCTTGCAAGATCTTTTCCATGGACCTCCATTAGGTTCTCAGAAGAAAGACTGAGGACAAGGCAGAAGATGTAAAAGAGCCCACCTCAGAGGTGCAGGTGTGTGGGAATTCACTGGCAGGTGTTAGCTGGCAGATATGAAACTCTGCCCACCCCACAGACTCTTCTCTTCTATAAAACAAACATTTAAAACTACTTGGGGAAGGGCAATAAATTTGTCACTCCCGGGATACAGACAAAGATCCATTACCACTGGAGAAACACTAGCAGAAATGAACAAACAAACCAAATCCTTTACCCCTGGGGAAGAAGCAATAAATTATTTCAGGCCCAGAATTCTACACTGATACCAAGCAGAAGTCGAAAGCTGCTGGAAGAAGAACAGAAATCTCCCTCCTGCCCAAGACTAATGGCAGATGCAAGACAGAGTTTGGTTGTCAAGGTGAGAAGTAGCAGGAAAGTTGAGAGACTCTCTCCCAAGACTCACATTTACAGAGGCTGCTCAGACTGAGACTAGACCAGAATGACAGTATAGTCTTGGCCTCGACAACAATCCTAGCACTAGTGATCAAAATGCAGCAGTCTACCACCATTTAAGGGAGGAGCAAGAGCATAAAGACAGACTCCCTCTAAGGCACAGGTGTGCAGGACTGCTGAAAGCTGAGGGGCAGTGGGAATACTCATACATACCCTCTAGCACTGCAGCCCATACTCTAAGCACAAGGCAAAAGCAGCCCACCTCTAAAAGAATTTGAGGCCTACAGAGCACTAAAGGTAACCATAAAGCCACTCACCCAAAACTAGTTCAGCTGTTGACTAGATAGACTCAACTCCCATGCCAGAGTTGGACAGAAGAAGAGCTCTGCTAATTTCAAGGGTTACTTACCATTTATTGACTTCTTTACTGTTCTACACATAAACACTGGCATTCAATCAAAAATTATGAGACCCAAAAAAGGGAAAAATCCAACCCATTGGCAAGAGATAAAGCAATTAATAGTACCAGATGCAAAAATGGCCCAGATGTTAAAACTATCACACAGGGACTTTAAAATAGTTATAATTAATATATTAAAGAATACAGCAAAAAAGGTCAACAAAATGCATGAACACATGGGTAACATCAAAAGAGAGATGGGAACTATAAAAAAGTTAAATAAAAATGCTAGAAATAAAAATAAAAACCATGATGTCAGGAATGAGGAATTCCTTTAATGAGTTCTTTACTAGATGCAATGGAGGAAAGAAACAACGAATATGAAGACAGGCTATTATAAATTACTCAACTAAAAAACAAAGAGAAAAAGAAGTGAAGAAAATAGAATAAATGTTAAGAGATGTGGGCAATATTAAAAGGTTTAAAATATCTGTAATATTTAATACCAGAGAGATTAAAGAAAGCAAATAGGACAAAAAGTACACTTTAAGAGATAAAGCAAAATTTTTTCCAAAAATAAAGATATCAAACCACAGGTATAGAAAAGTAGGGACCTTAAGAAAAAAAAGTATGGGGAAAATATAGAAAGAAGGAGAGAAAGAAACACACACACTAGTCAAACTTATGAATACCAAAAATAAAAAATTCTGAAGGCGAAGATAAAGAGGGAATTATGGAGAAGCATTACATACAGGAAAAAAAAAAAAAAAAAGAGGGCCGGCCCGGTGGCGCACTGCTACAGTGCGCCACATGGGAGCGCGGTGGCGCTCCCGCCGAGGGTTCGGATCCCACATACAGACCGTTTCTCGCTCACTGGCTGAGCAAGGTGCGAGAGCAATACCGAGGGTTGCGATCCCGTTGCCGGTCCCGGTCCGGTACGGGCGCGACACTGAGGGTTGCAATCCGTTGCTGGACACGAAAAAAAGACAAAAGGGAAAAAAAGAAAAGAAAGAAAAAAAGAATTTCGGCAGGCTTTTTGTTGGAAATCTTGCAAACCTGAAGAAAATCAAGTATCATTTTTAAAGTCCCAAAAAGAAAAAAAAGAGAGAGAAAGAAAAAAACTTGTCAACTGAGAATTCTATACACAGCAAAAATAGTTCTCAAAATAAAGACACTTAGAAAAATAAAACGAGAGAATTCATTTCTAGTAAAACTGCATTATATGAGATATTAAAGGAAATTCTTCAGTCAGAAGAATTATAATACTAGACAGAAACTCATACCAGACAGAAAAAAAAGGAGCATCAGAAAGGGTAAAAATAAAGGTAAATTGAAAAGACAAATTTTCTATAATTCTCAATGGCTTCCATACATTGTTGCTCTTCTTGCTTAGTTATCTATGAAAGCATTTTATAAAAAATTTAAAACAAAAATATATGAAAATAGCTAAAAGGATGGAGAGAGAATTGGAAATATACTGTTAACAGTGTTCATACACTAAATATAAAGTGGGATAATATTTGAAGATAGATGTCAAAAGTTAGACATAGAGTTAAAGATGCATATTTTAAAACTTAGACCAATAACTAAAATCTTAAAAACAAGTATAATTAATAAGTTTGTAGTGGAGATAAAATTACATAATAAAAATGCTTAATTAAAACATAAGAAGGCACGACAGGAGAAAAATGAAAGAAAGAATAAATGAAACAAACAGAACGTTATGAATATGGTAATTTAATCTCAACCATATCAATGACAGTGTTAAAGAAAAATATATGAACACCCCAAGTAAAGGGCAGAAAACCTCAGAATAAAGCAAAATTGAATTACATGTTCTTCTGTAAGAAACTTACATTAAGTATCAAGACCTAAATAGGTTAAAAGCAAAAGGTTTAAAATGGATATGACATATTACCACTAATTTTATAAAGCTGAAAACCTAGATTAATATACAAGTATACTTCAAAAATACATATTTCCCGGTATATAGAGGCACATTGCATCAATTAATCAAGACCTGACAATGCTACATCATCATGCACCTAAGAAAACAGAACTTCAATATTACATGAAGCAAAAACCACAGAATGAACAAGAGAAATAGACAAAGTCACAATTAGAGTTGAAGACTTCAAAACTCCTCTGGCAGTAATTGATACACCAGGTAGAGAGAAAATCAATGAGGACGTAAAGAACTGAATACTGTCAACCGACTTCACCTAGTTGACAATTATATAACATTCTATAACCAACCTTGGCATAAAACACTATTCTCAAGTTTACAAGAAACATTCACTGAGTTAAACCATATTCTGGGCCATACGACAAATATCAACAAATGTAAAAGACTTGAAATACCAAAATGGAATTCAAATGGAAATCAAAAAGACAAAGTTAAACCACAAATTAACAAATAACCAAAGGTTAGAGAGGAACTCACAAGAGAAATTAGAAAATATTTTCCACAAAATTATGACATACCAAACGCTCATGAGTGCAGCTAGAATGGGGCTTAGAGGGAAATACACAGCATTACATCCTTATACTAGAAAACAAGAAAGGCTTAATATAAATATTAAAAGGGCCCACCTTAAAAAACTAGAACAAGAACAACTTGAACCCAAAGCAAGAAAAAGGAAGGAAATGATACAGATGAGAGAAAAACTTAATAAAATTAGAAACAGTAAATCATAAAAATTTAATAAATCCAAAAGTTTTTCATGAAAATATCAATAAATTATATTTGAATACTGGCTGACTAAGAAAAAGAGAGAAGACACAAATTACCAATATCAGGTGTGACAAAGGGCACATTACTATAGATCCTAGAGACAACAACAGGACTTTAAGATTATAAACAACTTAATATAAATAATTTTATAACTTGGATGAAATGATAAATATCTTGAAAGACAAACTACCAAGACCACTCAGGAAGAAATATATAGCCTTCAGAATTTTAAATTTATTGAATAAATTTAACTTGTAACTAAATAAAACTTGCAATATAGAAAACTGCAGTCCCGCTTGGCTTCACTGGTAAATTCCACAGACATTTAGGAAAAAATAATATCATTTCTATACAAACACTTCCAGAAAACAGAAGAGGAGAGGACACTCGCAACTCTTTTTAGGAGACTAGGACACTCAAATACCAGACTAAGATATTACAACAAAAGAAAACCATATACCAATACTCTCATGAACACAGATGCAAAAATTCTTCAAATATTAATAAATTAAATCCAGAAATAGATAAAAAGAATAATACATTGTGACCAAGTGGGGTTTATCTCAAGTGTGCAAGGCAAGTATAATATTTGAAAATCAATAAACATAATTCATCATCATCAACAGACTTAAGAATATCATATAATTATTTCAGTAGACTCTAAATAAAAACTTTAGACAGAAGTTAGCATATAGCATGTTAATTAGAAAAATCCTCAGGTGAGCAGGAGTATAATGTCCTCCATGTGATAAATTATATCTATAAAATATCTGCAGCTAACAGCATGCATAATGATAAAACTTTTATACTCTTTCACCAAAATTGGAAATTATGTAAAGATGTTCATTTTTATTATTTCTACTCAGCATCATAGTGAAATCCCTAGTCAGTAAATGAGGCCAAAAAAAAAAAAAAAAAGGAAAGAAAAAAAAAGATTGGAAAACAGGAAATGAAATTGTGTTTATTTGAAGATTGACTGGATAGACCTTCCAAAACAATTTACACAAAACTCTTAGAATGAATATGTGAGTTTAGCAGGAAATGAAATTGTGTTTATTTGAAGATTGACTGGATAGACCTTCCAAAACAATTTACACAAAACTCTTAGAATGAATATGTGAGTTTAGCAAGTTCTCAGAAAACAAGGATCAGTTGTATTTCCATACAGGCAATGAGGAACTGCAAATTAAAATTAAAAACAAAGTACCAATTATAACAGCCTCAGAAAAAACATGAAATACATAGGAGCCAACCTATCAAAATTTGTATTCTGAAAATTACAAAACATTGCTAAGAGAAATCAAAGAAGACCTAAACTAAACAATGGAAAGATACAATGTGTTCACAAATTTAAATATTTAATATTATTAAGATATCAATTCTCAAAAGGTTAATCTGTAGATTCAACTCAATTCCCATAATGATGCTGGCAGGTTTCTTGTATTAATTTGAAATGTGATTATTAAGTTTGTATCAAAAAGCAAATAACTTAGAATAATTAGAATTTTTTTGAGAAAAGGAACCAAAGTTGTAATACTCACAAAGCCTGACTTGAAGATTATCTACAAAGCTGTGACAGTCAAGATAGCATAGGAATGACAAAAAGATAAACATGTAGATAAACGAAACAGAAAAGAAAAGCCAGATGTAGACAAACATTGTTAAAAAGAAAAACTTTAGACAAATTAAATGTAACAGAGTTTAATTGAGCAAAGAATGATTTGAGAATCCAGCAGCTGCCAGAAACAGAATAGGTTCAGAGCAACTCTGGGGCTGCCCTGTGTTTGGCTAAAATTTACAGACAGAAAAAGGAAAATGAGGTACAGGAAATGCAAGTAAAGCACAGAAACAGCTGAATTGGTCACAGCTGGGCAATTGCCTTATTTGAACATGGTTTGAACAGTCTGCTGCCTGTAATTGGCTGAGACTTGGCTACTTGTTACAAGAGTAGGTTACAGTCTGTTTGCACATCAAATTAAATTAAAGTTCACTATGTTTGAAGAAACATTTAGGCAAAATTAAATTTAACAACATATATGTGATCAACTGAATTTTGATGCCAAAATAATTCAATGGAAAAAGGATTGCTTTTTCAACAAATTATGATTAAATGATTAGCCATCATATATAAAAGTAATCCTTGACTCATTTAGTTTATCTCAAATAAAATCATAGACCTAAATGTAAAATCTAAATCTATAAAGATTCTAGGAAAAAAGAAAAAGAAAGAAAAGCTTTGTGAGCTTGTCTAAAGCAAAGATTTCTTACATATAATAGAGAAAAAGAAAATCCTAAAAGAAAATATCAATAAATTAAAAAACGTTTGTGCTTTGGAAGACATAATTGTAATAAAAATACAAGCCATAGACTGTAAGAAAATATTTGCAAAATCCATATCTGATAAAAGTCTTATATCGAGCATGTGTGAAGAATCCCTGCAACTCAATTATAAGGAAACCAATTACATAAGAAATGGGCAAAAAATTTAAACAAACATATCACAAAAGAATATACAGATGGCAGATAAGCACAAGAAGAGAGGCTCAACATTATCAGTTATTTAAAAAATTAAAGTTAAATCCACAATGTGATGCCACTATCTACCTAATTGCATGCCTAGAGTTAAAAAAACAAATCTAACAATACAAGGTGCTGGAGCGGATGTGGAGCAGCCAGCAGTCTGATACATTACTGATGGGAATGCAAAATGATACAGCCACTTTGGGAAACAGTTTGTTATAATTTAAATACAATTTCCATACAGCCCAGCAATTCTGACTCTGGTATTTATACAAAATAAAGGAAAACATATGTTTTTACAAAGCTTGTATATTACTCTTTATAGCAGATTTATTCATAAACACCCACATCTAGGAGCAGCCGTCAGCCGGTAAATAGATTAACAAATTATGGTATGCCCTAACAAAGGAATACTGCCTACCAAGTACAAGGAATGATTACAGGATACCTACAATAACATGGTTGAATCTCAAATACAATACACTACTTGAAAAGAGCCAGAGTGAAAGGCTACATATCTATGATTCAATTTATATGACATTGTAGCACAGGCAAAACTATAGGTATAGAAATCAGATTGCAGGTTGATTGATAGTAAGTAGGGTTGGGAAAAGGACTGATTCCAATGCATTATGAGAGAAATTTTCATGGTAACAAGTATATTCTATATCTTGGCTGGAGTGGTGGTTACACAGCTATATATATGTCAGACTCATAAACTATGCATATTTAATGTATAAATACTTATTTTATTTAAATTATACTTCAATAAACCACTTTCCCCCCCAAAATCTCTAATCTCTGTAACGGGTCTGTCTTCACCTTATTTTTTATTATTTTATGGCCAGAGGATAATAAAGGCTTCATGTCTCAATCTTCATGAACTCCAAAGAAGATTTAATGTTGAACACTTAGGAAATACTGTCCAGCTATTCTTTTTGCCTTTGCAACTATTTTCCAAATAGACATATCAAGTTTAGTTTATTGGAATTACAAAATAACAAAAAGAAAAAAAAGGCTATTTCAAGAAATTTCTCAGGAGAATGACTCTACCTATTAGTGCCAAGGGAACATGGGAGGGTTAAGGGTCATAGGCTAGCAATGAGGTGGAATCCTCACATAGCACAGAGCTTAGTGTCCCAGCAGAGGTGAATATAAACATAAGCCATATGACATTTTTGTCCACATAAAGGAAAGGTGACCCACAACTTCAAAGTGTCTACTATGAGTTTTAGCCTAAAGTTCAAGGGTTATGCTGATAATGAGACAAATAAAAAAAATTCTAAAAAGTAGTTAATAGAAATTAAATCTTTCTATACTCCAAATCCAGATTAATTTCGATCTTCCTAAAATCCGAATGTCTAAAGAGTATGGAATATATATCATTAATACCACCATTCTTTTTTTCCCCAATTTGACAAGATAATATTGAAAACGATCTCATCTTCTACTCATTTTCATTTAACAAATGTGATGTGTATATTCCAGGTAGCTGTCCAGATTGTCAATGAAGCTGCTCCGAACTATAATATTTGCTTTCAAGAGACTTTCTTTTGTAACATTATGCAGAATTTTTTATTATATCTGTAAGATTATTGGCACCAACATCTCTCTGAGGAAATTAGTGTGTTAAAACAACATTCAGATTCTTTACAAGAGAGGCAAAATCTCTCCTATAAACCTCTCAATCATTGAGAGGACAGCATCCATACAAATACCAACTTAATTCCCCCAAGATTAAATTTTTGTTTCTAGATATAAAGACAAAATATTAAATTTACCCTGACACTTGCTTGTTGTGCACAACTCTTTGCAGCTGAAAAACTTTTTTCTTAAATTTCACCATCCTTACCAATCTTATAATGCTACATCATGACATTTGTTGGTGAAATCTGTCTACTCCTCAATCTGAAAAGAAATAGTTGTTTCTCATGTATTACACAAAACCTCTTAAGCATTATGTGACATGTCATCAATACGTCAACTCACTGTACTGTTTGAGAGTAGAGCCTTCAATTTCTCATATTGCATCCTGTCCAAACACTTTGCTCACTGTAATTTAACATGCTGACATTATTAGTTTCTCACCAGCTGTGTGACTTTTCCTTTTCTGTGCGACAAGTTCAATTACTAAATAACTTATTCCTGAGGCTTTTGACTGAATATGATGTTTTAAAAGTAAAACCTTGCTCTGAGAATATGATGGCCATTTTAAATAATTGCTAGCGTTATATGGTTGGAAGTTGTATACTAGTGACTTTTAAATTTTGTTGGAGTCTTTGCTGCATTTGTATATGGTGATTCTTCATAATTCATTGTATCAGAATTGTCATCAGCCAAATACCCTCTTCTTCCATGTCTTACCTTATCTTCAAATATCATTATGATGGATGGCCAAACATGTTTTTAGTGCATAAAGGCTCATATAATATAAAATAGAAGGGCATAATAAATAACTAAATAATAAAATTGTTAAAAAATAAAATAAAATTTTACAAAGTAAATACTTTTTTATATCGAAAATATCCTGGTAACTTTCTGTTACACTGGCAGAGCTTGTTCAATCCTATGAACCAGTGAGCAGCACATAAGAGAAGGTGGGGAGGAAGTAATTGAGAGGGAGAAGCTGATGTCGTCATCCTACTGCTCTACTCTTTCTCCCATAGAGTCATCAATAATCATTGGCCTCCCACCTCATGTCAGGAATTGATAATGAATTCACCCAAATGAAATGGCATTTTCTCCTGTGTACCATCATACAAACCTATAATAAAAATTCTAATGGTGCCATTCAGTCAATATTCACAACTGGCAGAGTTAGCTTGGAAAAGCCACTCAAAATTTGAATAACAATCATTTTTCCAATCACCATCTCTCATAGAACCCATATAGCAACCATTTTGCAGAGCCTCAATTGAAAAACTGTTATAAAACCATTAAAATAAAATTAATATAATATTGCTTTGGGGTTAAAAACATAGAATTTTTGCAATGTATTACAGAACTCAAAATTAGATGTCTATACAAATGGGATATTAATGTATGACAAGTATGAAGTTTAATTCAGTGTGTTGAGTATAGAATATTTAATGAAATGTTCCAACATAACTGGCTTCCAATTTAGAAGAAAATAATAATAACCACTAATATCCTAAATATCCTAAATAAAATTCTAAAATAAGTTTCAGACAGATGAAATGGTTAACAACAATGACAATGGAAACCAAACGACCTGCAAGGAAATCTAAAACACTATACTATCTAGGAATCACATGGAGACTTTTCCAATTCAAACCTAGATGGTGTAAATGAAAAGTTGAATACATAGATTAAGACTTTTGTACAGAAAGAGATGCCATTAAAAAGCTAAAAGAAAAGTAATTGTTCTAAAAAATATAAGGCAAGTGACAGAAAATGGGTTAATTTATATAATATACAATAGCTCATGCATATTAGAACAAAACAAAGTAATATAAAAATGTGAAAATAACAGGAATAGATAATTCACAAAAGAGGAAATCCATACGAACAAAAAATATATAGAAATGTGTTCAATACTACTAACAGTTAGTAAAATGCAGATTTAAGTGATAATTGTATATCTAAAATCTAGTGCCTAGATCTCTTTCAGATGGAAATAGAACTCATGTATTATGATAGAAACTGCAAACTGCTAGAGCCTTTTGAAAGGCAATTTAGTAATAACTACCCTCAAGTAACTCTTATGATAACCTATCCCAGGGAAGGAAGAGGATGAAGAGTAAGGCATACGGATAAGGACGTTCATTCAGTTTTGTTCACAGTGGCCAAGAACTGATAACAAAGAGACTGCCCATCAAAAGAGGAATCACTAGCTTGGTGGTGGTGTTTCACAGCATGCAGTCTTACACAGCCATTAAAAAGAATGAATTTAAACTATAGCAGATGATAGTGAGAGATTTCCAAAGTGTTTTGAAGACTGAGGAAAGAAATAAACAGGAAAATAACTAATAACTTGATTTTACTTTTGTAAATCTAACATTTAAATATTCATGATTTAATATTAATTTTAAAAAGTATGACTGTATGGTGACATTGTGTGTACGTATAATAATGAAAAAAAATAAAGGACATGCATACAACATGTTATTAAAATCATGTATCTTAAGTTGTGAAATTAAGTGTGCTGATATTGTGATCATGAAAGAGGTTAGATGCTAGGAATAAAGCAACACCTCTCAATAACAACCCTTAATGTCAAGGGTTTAAATTCCCCAATCAAAAGACACAGATTGGCTGACTGGATAAGAAAGATGGACCCAACTGTATGCTGCCCACAAGAGACCCACCTCACCCATAAAGACTCACATAGATTAAGAGTGAAAGGATGGAAAAATATCTTCCAAGCAAACAGGAAAGAAAAACGGGCTGGAGTAGCTATACTCATATCAGACAAAATAGACTTTAAACTAAAATCCATAAAAAAAGACAATGATAAAAGGACTGATGCATCAAGAAGAAATAACAATCATA
>NW_007727655.1:130729-131444 GCF_000696425.1 Galeopterus variegatus
ACAGGGGGAGGGGGGGAGAGGAAGATTTAACAACCTCAACTTTTTTTTTTTTTTTTTGAAGCTCTTACAACGAGAAAATGGAGGGGACACATCTGGGTGCGAGGGGGGAGATGGACGAGGGAGGGAGGCTTTGGTGATGGGACACAATAACTAACTACATTGTATATTGACAAAATAAAAAGAAAAAAAAAAGAAAAAAAATGAAAGAGGTTAGGAAATATGTCTAAGATAAAAAGAATTAATTAATTAATTCATATTAGTAAAATAACATAAAGAAAGTGCCCTTAATAGACATAAAGAATGAATACACAGAAAAGAAAAAAATGGGAAATTAATTATAAGAATGTTAATTCTTTCTAAAATAATTTGCAAGCTGTATGTAATTCTAATAAAGGTATTAGTAGAGTTAACTTTAAAAATAGATATCACTTTAAAGGTCATATACATAAAAATAATTAATGTGCCATAAAAATTTAGAAAATTCTGAGAAGAAGAGTAATTGAAGAGCACTTGCTTCACCAAAAATTAAAATGTGACATAAAGATACAGTCATAAAAATGTTTGGAATTAGCATGTGAACAAAGGTGAGAGTCTAGAAATAGCCCCAAATACATATGGGAATGTAGTCCATATGGTAAATGTAGCATTTCAAATCAATGAGTCAAATAAGCATTTTTTTTTTTTTTTTTTTTTTTTTTTTTTTTTTTTTTTTTTT
>NW_007727655.1:131897-166043 GCF_000696425.1 Galeopterus variegatus
GGCAACGGATCGCAACCCTCAGTGTTGCCCCCGCACCGGACCAGGGACCGGCAACGGGACCGCAACCCTCGGTGTCGCTCCCGCGCCTCGCTCAGCCAGTGAGCGGGAACCGGTCTGTATGTGGGATCCGAACCCTCGGGCGGGAGCGCCGCCGCGCTTCCCAAGCGGCGCACTATCCAGTGCGCCACCGGGCCGGCCCTAAATAAGCATTTTTTAAAAGAAATAGTGTTGAAACAATTGTGCAGCCATCTGGAAAAAATGAGCTTGGATTCTTGTCATTTATCCTTCCCAAATAACATCCAGATGTCTTAAACATTTAAAAATAAAAAATGAAACCATAAAGAACTATATAAATATATACGAGAGTACTTAAATTATAATCATAGTAGAAACTTACTTATTTAAAACATAATGCACAGAAATTATTAAAATGATTGATAAATTTGATTAATGAAAATTTAAAATTTCACAAAGCAAAAAGCATAAACTAAGTCCAAACAAATTGCAAAATGGGAAAAAATATTTGCCACACTACAACAAAGAGTAAATTTTCATAATATAAAAAGAGCTTTTGCAAATCAAAGAAAAAGGGGGCAAAGGATATAAACATAAAACTCACACACATAAAAAGGAATTTAAACATATAAACAAATGCTCAGACTCACTCATTTAAGAAATGCAATTGAAATAGTGTTGGGTAAATTATTTAACCTACCTGAACAAAGTTTTGGTTAGATTAATGTTAAATTTATTAAAGTCAGCTCTACGGTAATATAAAAAAAATCCATATTCTTAAGAAATAAAGAATAAAGAATTAGAATAAAAGTCCATGATGTATACAGCCTACCTTAAAACTTATAAGTGTATATGTGTGTGTTTGTTTGTGTGTGTATGCAAGCATACAGAGAGAGAAAGAAAAAGAGAGGAAGAGAGAATGATAAAGCAAATAAAATAAGCAAATGAGATAAATTGTTAATGACAGATGAATCTGGGTAAAAAGAAAATGGTTGTTCTTTATATTATTTTTACATTAGGAACTTATATATGTTTGAAATTATTTTTAAACAAAAAATTAAAAGAAATTTATATGTTATTTGTTCAAGCATAAAATTTGGCAACAACTATCACACATTAAAATGCACATATATTTAACCAGTAATTTCTAGAAATTTTTTCTATCAGTGTAGTCCCATATATGCAAAAAGATAAAGAAGTATGTGCACAAATAAAGATGAACCTTTTTTTGTTTTAGTTTTGTTTTGTTTTTAGTGCTATAATTTATTTTTTTAGAATAAAATTCAAGAGGAGAAATTGAAAAATAAAAATTAGTCACATGTGGATATCCAGTTTTCCCAGCACCATTTGTTGAAGAACTTGTCATTTCCCCAAAGTATGTTCTTGGTGCCTTTGTCAAAGATCAGTTGGCTGTAAGTATGTGGATTGATTTCTGTGTCCTCTATTCTGTTCCATTGGTCCACGTATTTATTTTTATGTCAGTACCATGCTGCTTTAGTTACTATAGCTTTGTAGTATGGTTTGAAATCAGGTATTATAAGGCCTCCAGTTTTATATTTTTGCTCAGGATTGCTTTGCTTATTTGGGGTCTTTTGTTGTTACATATGAATGTTAGGATTAATTTTCCATTTCTGTGAATAATATCATTGGTATTTTGATGGAGATTGCACTGAACCTGTAGGCACTTGACAGAGTATGGACTTTTCCCAACATTATTTCCAACACATGAACATGGAATGTCTTTCCATCTTTTTGTGTCCTCCTTAATTTCTTTCAGCAGTGTTTTGTAGTTCGCTTTGTAGGGATCTTTCACCTCCTTGGTTAAATTTATTCCTAAGAATTTTATTTATTTATTTATTTATTGGTAGCTGTTGTAAATGGGCTTGTTTTCTTAATTTCTTTTTCTGCCAGTTCATTGTTGGAATATAAAAACACAACTAGTTTTTGTGTATTGATTCTGTATTCTGCAACTTTACTGAATTTATCAGCTCTAGGAGTATTTTGGTAGTCTTTATTTAGGCTTTTCTGTATATAGGATTATGTCATCTGTGAACAGGGATGACTTGACTTCATATTTTCCAGTTTGGATGCTCTTTATTTCTTTCTCTTGCCTGATTGCTCTAGCTAGTACTTCCAATACTATGTTAAATTGGAGTGGTGAGAGTGGGCATCCCCATCTTGCTCCTGTTCTTAAAGGAAAAGCTTTCAGCTCTACCTCATTCAGAATATTGGTGGTGGGTCTGTCATATATGGCTTTTATTATGTTGAGATACTTTCCTTCTGTATATAACTTGTTGAGAGTCTTTATCACGGACGGGTGTTAAATTTTGTTAAATGTTTGTTCTGCATCTGTTGAGATAAGCATATGGTTTTTGTCCTTTATTTTTTTGATGTGGTATGCCATATTTATTGATTTGAAGATGTTGAAGCATCCTTGTATCCCTGGAATGAATCCCACTTGATCATGAGGTACAGTCTCTTTGATATGTTGCTGTATTATGTTTGCTAATATTTTGCTGAGGATTTTTGCATCTATGTTCATCAAGGATATTGGCTTATAGTTTTCTTTTTTTGTTGTATCTGTCTGGTTTTGGTATCAAGGTGATGCTGGCCTCATAGAATGAGTTTGGGAGAATGACCTCTGTTCCAATTTTTTTGGAATAGGATTGGTATTAATTCTTCTTTAAAAGTCTGGAAGAATTCAGCAGTGAAGCCGTCTGTTCCTGGGCTTTTCTTTGTTGAGAGACTGATGATTACTGCTTTAAACTCATTGCTCATTGTTTGTCTTTTGAGGTTTTCTGTGTCTTTTTGGTTCAGTCTTAGCAGTTTGCATGTGTCCAGAAATTTATCCAGCTCCTCTAGGTTTTCAACATTGTTTTACCTCGCACCATACACTAAAACCAACTCAAAATAGATTAAAGACTTAAATAAGGAAACAATCAATAGAATGAAAAGACACCTACAGAATGGGAGAAAATATTTGTTAACTATGCATCTGACAAGGGATTAAAATCCAGAATATACCATGAACTCAAACTACAGTTCTGTTTTTTAACAGTAAAGAAAAAAAAACTGATAAAAAATGGGCAAAGGAGTTGAATAGACATTTCTCAAGGGAAGACATAGAAATGGTTAATAGGTACATGAAAAAATGATCAACATCACTAACCAGGAGGGAAATGAAAATGAAAACCATATTGAGATATCATATCACCCCAGTTAGACTGACTACTATCAAAAAGATAGAGAATGACAAATGCTGGTGAGGATGCAGAGAAAGGGGAGCCCTTCTACACTGCTCATGGGACTATAATTATTATAGCCATTATGGAAAATAATATGAAGTTTTCTTAAGTAACTATAAATAGAACTACCATAAGATCTAGCAATCCCACTACTGGATATATACTCAAAAGAATGGAAGTCATCAAGTTGAAGGGAAACCTGCACTCCCATGTTTCTTGCAGCTCTGTTTACAGTAGACAAGATACAGAATGAACCTAAATGTCCATCAACAAATGACTGAATGAGGAAAATGTGGTATATATACAGAATGGAATACTACTCAGCCATAGAAAAGAATGAAATTCTGCCATTCAGAGCAACATGGATGAACTTGGAGAAAATCGTGTTCAGTGAAACAAGACAGGCACAGAAAGAGAAATACCACATGTTCTCACTCATAAGTGGGAACTAAAAGAAAAAAAAAAAGAAAGAGACAATGAAAGAAACAAAGAGCAAATAATGTTCAACTTATTACAATAATGTAATAAGTTGAACTTTCAGAAGGAGAAAACAGAACTATCATTATTAGAGGGGAGATAGGAAGAGGGGATTGGGGTTAGGGAGAAATTAGTTAATGGCCACAAAGAATGAGCACATTTCGTAATGACAAATATTACAAATATCCTTATTTGATCATCACATATTGTACACAAATACTGATAGTCAACTCTATATCCCACAAATATGTGTAATCAATTATGTTTCAATAAAAAACTTTATTTATTTTTTTTAAATTGACCACATATTTATAAAAACAAGTGCCTTGACTTATGATGGGGTTATGTCCCAATCTTCAGAAGTTGAAAATATTGTAGGTCAAGAATGCATTTAATACACCTAACCTACCAAACATCACAGTTAGTCTAGCCTACCTTAAACATGCTCAGAACACTTACATAAGCCTACAGCTGGGCAAAATCATCTAACACAATGCCTATTTTATAATAAAGTGTTAAATATCTTATGTAATTTATTGAATACTGTACATTACACCGAAATTGTGATGGTTTCACACCATCATAAAGTTGAAAAATCATAAACTGAACTGTCATAAGTTGGAGACTGTCTGTGTTATTCCATCATTGCTAAAGGTACCAGAAGACTGGAAACAATACGTATCAAGGGAGGACAGTGAAGAAGTTAAAGTATGAGTGAAATACAAACATACAGACATAAACATGAACTAATCTCCATATATATTATTGATAAAAAATAAACTTCTACATACCTACATAGACTTGCTTATTAATAGAATATCTTTAAATAAATGCAAATAAAGTGGCAAATCTGTTTTGCCTCTAGAAAGAGGAACTGGATAAGTGACAACTAGCCATAGAAAGAGATTTAACTTTCCACAGTACACAAGCCATTATCTCTTATGAACTTAGATGCAAAAATTCTTAACAAAATACTAGTAAACCAAATTCAACAGCAGATCAAAAAGATTATATACCACATACAGCATATAAAAGACCATACACCATAAGTAGGATTTATCCCAGAAATGCAAGTATGTTTCAACATACACAAATCAATAAATGTGATACACCAAATCAACAAAATGGAGTACCAAAACCATATGATCATCTCAATAAATGCAGAAAAACATTTGACAAAATTTAACATCCATTCCTGATAAAAACTGTCAACAAATTAGGTATGGAAGGAAAGTATCTCAACACAATAAAGGCTGTATGTGACAAACCCACAGCTAATATAATCCTGAATGGGGAAAAGTTGAAAGTTTTTCCTCTAAGAACAGGAACAAAAACAAGGATGCTCACTCTCACCACTACTACTAGTACGGGAAGTTCTAGCCTGAGCAATCAGGCAAGAGAAAGAAATAAAGAGCATCCAAACTGAAAACAAGGATGTGAAACTGTCCCTGTTTGCAGATGACATGATCTTATATATAGAAAACCCTAATGACTACACCAAAAAACTCTTAGAACTGATAAATTCAGTAAAGTTTTAGGATACAAAATCAATATACAAAAATCATGGCATTTTTATATACCAACAAAGAACCAGCAGGAAAAAAAAATCAAGAAAGCAATTCCATTTACAATAACTACCAAAGGTGGGGGGGAACCTAGGAATAAGTTGATCAAAGAAGGTGAAAGATCTCTACAATGAAAACTACAAAACACTGGTGAAAGAAACTAAAGAGGACACCAAAACATGGAAAGACATTCCATGTTCATGGATGAGAAGAGTTAATTTTATCAAAATGATCATACTATGTTAAGCGATATATATGTAATTTTATATATACACATATAATTTTAAAATGAACTTAATAAAGATAAAACAGAAATATAATAACATTTTAAAAATATACTTTGATCCTAATTTATTTACAGAGCTTACAGGTGATGTGCTTTGAAAAAATGAAGTTGATAATGTTTACCTTCTATAAAACATCATTTTCTAAATAGTTGAATTTATGCTTATACATTCAGTTATCTTGCCACCAATAGCATATGTTTAGAACTGGCTAAGGATGGAAATAGTTTGGGGAAAATTGTCTTCATCCCTCATGAAAGGCAGTAAAACACATGCAGCAGTGGCAGGGTTGCTGGCGCTCACCCTCTCCATGCCCCTGAGTGAGACAAGGGAAGCAACAATGCAGCGTCAGAATCCTTCTCAGTGCCCAGACCTGCTGGCAGTAGTTGGCATGTTTCATTCTATTAGAATGAATTTCAAATTTGTCAGACTTCAGTTTGAATACAGCTGCACAATGTATAAGCTGCATGATATTGGGTAAGTTACTTAGGCTTCCTCAGTTTCTTCTTGTGAGGATTAAAAACACATTCAAAAACATTTAAGTATCATCTGGTATATATATTTAATTAATAATACATATTATCATTATTGATATCTTTGCTATTGTTCCTGTCATTGGCTAACTGATTCTGGGCTAAAACCTAGCCTTTAGTGCAAAATTCCAGTGTTCATTGTATTTTATAGCAGTCTTAATGAGGTTATATATGAGGACAGGAATAAGAATGTAATATCCTACCCAGAAGATGAATGACAAGAAACAGCAAACTACTTGGGGAACAGGAGAGAATTCATCTGATAACAAATCACAGATTAATTTTCCTGTCTTCATGTTATTTCTTTTATTTTAAATTTTCATTTATTATTTCTAATCAAAACTGAAAATGCAGTTACTAGTAGTTTTGTGAGCATCTTCCACCTTGGGGGAATAGATAATTAACAATGTTCTGCATCATACTATAATATCATGGGCAAATTTATCCATTAGAAGAAAAAAATCACCATCTTGGCCAAATACTTCAGTTTGTTTATCTAAACCACTGAAGAGATCTGCCACCACACCCTGAAGGCTTTTGACATTAAGTCCCTGAAGGGTGAGTACGATGTATTACTCTACAATGTCAGATCTCTTGACATCTGGCAAAAGGAGGCATTTAATAAATATTGGTGAAATAAAGAACAAATCAGGTAACCGAGCTAAAGGAGCCTTCCTGTTTTCCTGAAGGGTGGGGCACGTACGGATAGGTCCAAAGTAGATTAAATGTGGGATTCAGTCCTGACGTGGCACAGACTCATTCAACTACACATGCTCCTGTCATTAAATAATGGTCAAATTAAAAACTATCCACTATATGGTGGAATGAAATGTATGCTCGTGTAAGAATCAATATTGTAGCTCTCATTACTTTGTATTCCTTTGACTTGCTAGTAATCCCAAAGAATAAAGCGCTATATCTAATCCTGCAGAAAGCATCAATGGATTATGTGTGCCTGTGCATACCTTATCCCACAGAAATAGTCTCTGAGGTGTGAGTAAAGGAAAAGAGAAACTCACAAAGCATTTGAAGCAAGCCAGATCTCTGGGCATGTCCCTATGTCCCTCCAGTTTGGTTCGGGTGAAGAATTGAAAGCTCCTCTAATTTTCTTGTTCTTTTATTTTAACAACATATTATTTGAAACATATTTCAGACTTGCAATTCAGTATTCATTTGTTTAAATCATTGGTTATTTGCTTTCCTTAGTAGAGCATGAGATTCATGAAGGCAGGGACTCCTCAGACCTAATAAATATGATTTCATTATGATATCCTCAGTGTCCAGCAAAAAATAGAAATCAATAGATATTTTTAATGCATAAATAAATGGAAATTTGTTTTTTTTCCTTTTAAATTTGTGGATGTAAGAACAGCTTGCCTGGATCTATATATATTTACAATATTCTGGCCAAGGTTAAAGATACAAGGAATACAGTTACTAGCGGGGCATGCTCTCTGAGAAGCTGTGGAGCACAGACTGAGGAGCAGATGTAATGTGGCCTCATTAGCTTCTGCTATTTCCAGTTCTTTTAATTGATCCAATTGAAAATGCAGTCTACGTGTGAAGAAGCTTTTGAGACTTCAAACCATTGGGTTTTCCAGTTGCCCAGTAGATAGTCTTTTTAGTCTTTGTATTAAGTAACTTTTGCATTTGGTGTCTGTGCCTCAAAGTAGACCACCATTGCTGTTCAGTCTTTTCTTTCAGTCACATAGATTTAAATCCTTTGACTCACTCAAATCTTGCTTTAAAAGCTGAGTGATCTTTACTGAGGACTTTCTCTGATCTCTTTTCTGACAGATTGGATATATTGCATACTAATAACCTAGTTCTATCAATCCACGTGCAAGGAATTGAATATACTAGTTAAATGAAACTTAAAATCAAAATGAGAAAATGGTAAAAGGACTGAAAAATGATCTAATTCCACTCTCATTGTTAGAAGAAATAGAAGCCAAGTCAGTGATTTAGCTAATGTTCTAGAGTAAGTTGGCTACAGAGATTGTAAAAACGCAGATTTCCTGACACCCAGGGCAGAACCACTCCATCACAATGGACAAGTTCTTATTCTCTTAATTCCTAATACTAAACTATTTAAAAGACCAATTTAAAACAGATATTTGCCATTAACTTAGGCAAATAGACATCTTTCCAGAACCATGGCCATTAGTGAACAAAATCTAGTAAGCTCTGAACTGCGAAACTGGTGATTTGGAGAAACTACTGTATTTCACATCTGACTTGCTGATGTCCGAGATCTTAACTGAGTTACAAAATGAGTAAACTCCCAGAGATATTTTCATTTTCCACGTTGTGTAAAATGGCTGCTACCATTTAAATTTTATTTGTTTCCCTATGCTTGCTACAGTTGAACAAAAAGATGAAACAACGTTTAAAGTGCCAAAATTCTTTACAGGTGATCTGATCATTCTGAAAGGAAGGTTTGAATGCACAGTACATCCTACCTAAATTAATCAACAAATAGCTTCTGTCTCAGTGCCCACTTTTGCCATAAAGTCACGTTGAGGGAGAGTGGACAGATGGCAATGCAAGAAGATATTGTTTCCCTGATTAATTGCCTGACCTTGAGAAAGCTCTTTCCCCCTTTTAGTGTGGCAGGAGCCATAAAGCAACCATTGCTTTATAAACTTCATTCAGTAGTATGTTTGGAGTTAAAAAAGATTCATCAATTTTTCAAATAATCTCAATGCCACAAAATAGGAGTAAAGTTAAATTATGATACATTCACACTATGCGGAGTTTTCATAAATTTTATTATACAAATATAATAGTAACAATAAAAATAGCAAGCACAACAAATGGAGTCCACACTATATGCCAGACGAGATGCTAAACACTGAATGAGAATTATAATAGCCCTTTGAGAAAAGCTCTCTGATTATCACCAAAAAAACCCCAAAATTCAAAAAACAAAAAACGACAAAAACAGCTTTGCTTAGAAGGAAATATGTCAAAATGCAAACAACAGTTTTTTGGGGCTAGTTGATTATTTTTTACTGTGTAATATTTTTTTCTTAATTTTCTGTATTGTAATTATTTACTTTTAAAGTTAGCTAAAATGGTTGTCATTTTCAAAATTAAATTAGTTAAATGAGAAATATCAATTTCCACAAAATTTTGAATAATATGGGAGAAGTCTATAATAACCAAGGTTATTATAGTGGGATGACCATTGTGTTTAATTTCTCACTTCTTTGGCATTATACTAGTACCTGCATCAGCAATTGCCTTATGACTGCTTGGAAAAAATACCTATGATTTCAAGAGCATCAAGAAGAACCTCTTGCACCTGACCCACACCTAAAGTTAGCTTTAATTTTTTTTCCTGTGGAATTGCCTAAATTTACATTATTATGAAATCAGTTCTTTGGTAATTCCCCTGGGAATAATAACACTTCTATTTCCGAGAAGTTAACATTTTCCATGAAGTTAGTTTAGTGGTTTTCAATCTGGGTTATTTTGTCTCCTAGGGGATATTTGGCAATGTCTGGAGACATTTGTTATTGCTATGACTAGGGAGGGGTACTACTGGCATCTCGTGGGTAGAAGCTAGGGATGCTGTTAAACATTGTGTAGGACCCAGGCAGCCCTATCCCCAACCAAACAAAGAACTATCTAACCCCAAATGTCAAAAGTGAAGATATTAAGAAACGCTGAGTTAATTTATATTCTTCTCTGAAACATGGATCAGATTAAGGCTGGTGAAAAAGACTAAAATGCAGAGTAGAAATGGAGAGCAAGATTTAGAAAGGTCAAACCTTGGTACAAACCCAGGTCTTCTCTTCCACAAACTGGAAATGCAATTTTGTGTGAGTTACCTAAGCCTCATTTTCACACCTGTTAAGTGGGAATAATAATTACATTTTGTCTCATGAGAAGGCTATGATAAAACAAGCATCTGTAAAGATTATGGCATGGTTGCAACTGGAGATAGCGAGCTGGCAATGAATATAGTGATGATGATGACAATGATGATAATGATCGTGATGGTTATAGAGACTGTTATAAACTGAATGCTCCTGTCACCCTCCCATTCATCTGTTGAAGCCCTAACCCCCAATGTGATAGTATTAGGACATAGGGCCTTTGGGAGGTAATTAGGTTTAGAAGAGGTCATGAGAGAGGGGCCCCATGACAGGATTAGTGTCCTCATCAGAGAAAGAGACACCAGACCCATTTCTGTCTTTGCCATGTGAGGATACAGCAAGAAGCCAGCCATCTGCATGACAGGAAGTGAGCCCTCACCAGACACCAAATCGGCCAGCACCTTGATCTTGAACTTCCCAACCTCCAGAACTGTGATAAATAAATGTCTGTCATTTAAGTCACACAGTCTACGGTATTTTGTTACAGCAGCTCAAGCTCACTTAGACAGGGATGGTAAAAATAATGCCATTCGTGGTATCATGATGAGAATAGTAATGGTGGTAATGTTGATGATTTTCACCATGCCTTAAAATCCTCCAGTCTTTACATCAATATAGACTAAAGACCATCAGAAACAGAGATGACAAGCCTACTTAGTTTTTTTTCCCACTCCAAAATTAAATTTATTTTTATTGGTTAAAGTTTTGGCTGTAGGAATATAAAAAGGATTAACTCATTACTGAAGAGAATGATCGCCAGGGACCAACCAGAAGAACTCTGTGTACAGAGAAAACAGCTGTGAGGATACATGAAAAAATAGAAGCAATGTGAACCTAAGACAGCATCTGATACTTCCACTGAGAAATCATTCTTTCAGAGAACTGCTAAGGTAACTCCAGCTATGGTAAATTTCCTTCTAAAATAGAAACTAAGTGGAAACAGAAAACAGAGCTTCTGTGGAGTCTTAAAGACAATGAAAGTCAACTATCCATTCAACTGCTGAGGACGTAAGATGATCATGGGACTAATAAACTGGCTTCATAACTTTGCACAACCATTTCAAAACCTTAAGTATGTTAAAGAGCACTGCCATTTTTGTTACCAGATTCCTTCAGTCTCTTCCAATATACTTTTTCATATGAGTTCATCTTTTTATCCTGTGGATTCTCCCGTGAAGTTCAATGAGCTTGTCACTTAATGATGACCCTTAAAAGGATTTCAAGAAAAGTAATAGATTTGAGACAACTCTCCCTGTCAATCATTCATGTTTTCTTTCAATATCTGCCCACTCAGTTCCACCTCTAACTTGAAGGCTCTTGGGATGCTTGGCTCAACTGTTTTCTCTCCAAGTTACTGCTGCATTGTCCAGATACTTTAATCAACAAATGCACATTTCTCTTTACTTTAACAGAATGAAAGTATTTATATTGCAAATCTCACTGACCATGAGAGTTCACTTTGCTCAGCTGCTCATCTTGCTATTTTATGTTTGTCTACTTTTTCTCCTATTTTCAAGGTCAAGCCCAAGTCCTGCTTCCATTCCTGAATTATTGTTACATATTCTGAATACTCCATCCTTTGGATGTTTCACACAATATACATTATCACATATCCATGCTACAGATGTTGTGTGTCCTAATGGTTGGCACACAGTCTCCTAAGCCATACTTCCAAGATTCAAATTACAGCTTTAGGATTTTTAAAGACACTAACTAGTTATATGAATCTGGGAAAATTACTTTTTTTGTCTTGGTTTCCTTATCTGTAAATAGGGATATTAGTAGAATCTGTCTCAGACTGTATAAAGCATTTTTCAAATGCCTGTCACATAGAAAGAACTCAACTGCTAGCTATAATGACACTGAGTTTATTATCCCCCTGAGTGTTTGCTTTTCTCTCCATTTAGGTTGTAAACCCTTTGGGTATAAAGACTGCAGCAGCTGTAATGTCACAGATCTAGACCCTGAACCCACTGCTGACTAGAGCCTCAATTTCATCTCTAGATTATTGAAAGGACAAAGGAAATTAACAATCGCTCATATGGTATTTAGCATATTGTCTGGATCATGATAAGAGCTCAGTAAATTGACTTACAAAGACTTCTTAAGCTACCATTGATTGAGTGTTGCTTGATGTGAAATATGTGTTCACAGGCATTATATCATTAACCTTTTAAGTCTCACATTCATACTGTGGAATAGATACCGTTTTTATCCCCATTTTACAAAAAAGGAAACTGAGGCAGGGGTTTAAGATCACACCATTCAAATGGCAAAGCTGAAGTGAATCCAGTAATGAAGACTTGTTGTCTTAACTCATCTGTAATATTCCCCCTTCCTTCTGTTTACATCCCACATTATAGACATTAGTTGTAGAATAAGTGCTTACTGATGATAATTATGAAAACTATGCATATTATAATATTGAACAATCCAGAGCAAATATATACTATTTTGGTATTTTTTAATATCTAAAAATTTGTTGGAAACAAGATTCCTACTCAGAGGCTTAATATAGGTTTTCTCAAATATGGGATGTTTTCTCACATAAATATTCCTGGACAGTATTTATGGATCAAAACCACTTATTTAAAGTGAACATTTGAGCAAACCTCAGTCTTACTGGAATGAATCTTTTGAAAAAAACATAATGTATCAACAACCATAAGGAAAGTGCTAAAAGCAATGGTTGCTTTGCTTAATGGAGCAAGTCAAAAGTGTTTGATGTTGCTCTTAATAGTAGCCAGTAAAACAGTTTCCAGTAAAACTTAAGTGATGAAATTAATCCCATAATAACAGCATGCATGCAGGCCCAGCCCAAATAATAGCAGTGTGATAGCATGGAGAAAAGAGGCTTTAATTTGTGCTTTAAAATGTACTTGGTGGGTGAATTGCACACTAATAAAGTGAGTTATTTCTTAAAAGATTTTATCATTCAGCAAGAATTTGGAAAATTTGAAAAAGTTTATATAAATGAAAAATATCATATAATTGTCTTGCAGTCTAAATGCTACTGTAATCAAACATTCAGTAAATATTTATTAGGCACCCACTACTTTGTACCAGGTACTTTGCTGTTAGGCTCTGGAGATGTCAAATTATAAATTGAAGTAGTCCTTGTCCTCAAAGAACTCACAAAACAGTGGGAGAGATCAGCAGATAAATAAGATTTTAATTATAATGTGTTGTAAAAAGTTCTATGTGAGATAGACTGTTGTGTGTGCACAAAAGCCCATTTCATTTTCCTTCTGGGACACTAAGTAGAGAACATTCCTCACCTTCTCTTGTAGTTAAGTGTGATCATGTGACTGAGTTCTTGCCAGTGGAATATGGAAAGAAATGATGTTTGACACTTCAAGCCCATACAAACCATCCACAGGTAATATTTCCTCTTGTTTCCTCAGAGGACTCTGAAAACTTTAAGCATGGCAGAACCACAAGACAGAAGGAGTGTGCATCCCAGAAACTCTGTTCACCAAGCTGTGAAATACCCACACTGCTAAATACCCACACTGAATGCTCACCTGAGTAAAAATAAATATCTATTGTCTAAAATCATTGATAGTGAGTGGTTGTTTGTTATAGCAGTGAGCCAGCTCTAACTTATCCAAACTCTCTACAGATAAGATTTGCACAAGTGCCAAAGTCACACAGAAAAGGGAGAAATATTTCTGCCGGAGCCACACTCTAGAGGTGGTGAAATTCAAACTGGATCTTTAGGGCAGCTTTCCCTTTACAGTGGACAAGTTAAAGGTGGTCCTCTCCATCCTTTAAAAGTTTACCCAAAATAAGATTTGGTTCTGTTTTGCTCTTTCTAGATTTGAACACTCCAGGACCAAGAATTTATACCTAAAAACAGTAAAATCAGCATTACCTAGTGAGCTGCTAACATTAACATAAGAGTTGACAGAATCATGACTTGCTGATGGAAGGCCACTCCCAGCAACTGTTTATGTGAGATGATTAGAGTAGGTAACTGACTATGTCTTGTGATTTCTGGTACTATATGTGAAAAAAGAGCCTCTATATACTCACATAGATTACTGTCTAGATGTCTATGTTAACATGACTCTTCTATGCCCTGGTCCTCGTCACCTAATTTACTATTCCAGGAAAATTTTGCCCAGGAAGGTAATAATTGAAAATAATTTTATTGCTCATTTTAGGTATTTCCTGAACAATCCGTCAACTCTTTATAAGAAAGTTCATATGACAGTTTACACTTCAAGATTCTTTGACCCCTCCCCTCAACTTTCTTACCTTGCTGTCCACCAACCCTAAATGATTACATCATGTTCTTTACCCAATGCTAATCAAGCCCACTCATTGAAAGACCCACCGTCAAAATCTCAGCAAATACCCCAAAGACATTTCGCTCCCCTCTCTAAGGAAATACTAAAACCCTGTCAATATAGGAGGTAGTGTTTTCTCTTCCTACAGTAGGCAATAAACTCAACTTTATCTTATCAACAGGTTGTTTGGATGATCTACTTGTTTCCTAGGGCTGATAGAACAAATTATCACAAACCACATTTCTTAAAAGAAGAGAAATTTGTTCTCTCACAGTTCTAGAGGCTAGAAGTCTAAAATCAAGGTATTGGCAGTGCCATGCTCTCTCTGAAGGATCTAGGAGAAGATCCTTCCTTGCCTTTTTTTAGCTCCTGGTTATTGCCAGCGATGCTTGGCATTCTTTTGCTTGTGGCAGCGGCTTCCATCTCTGCCTCTGTCTTCATGTGACATATTCTTTCTGTGTGTGTGTGTGTCCAATTCTTTCTGTGTGTCCAGTTTCCTTCTTCTTGTAAAGACACCCATCATTAGATTAGGGCTCACCCTATTCCAGTGTGCCCTAATCTTAACTTGAGTACATCTACAGAGACCCTATTTCCAAATAAGATTGCGTTCACAGGTTCAAGGTAAACATGAATTTAATGGAGACACTCTTCAACCTAGTACACTGGGTTGGAAAGCTACTATTTGAATTCTTTTTACCCTACATTAGAGTACTAAAACATCTTTTACTGTGGACAGGACCTCTTGTTTTTAAATTAGTTTTAAAATTAGATACCACGGGAGAAAAATACTGGTGCTTAAATTTGCATTAAGCTGTACATGATTGGCATTAGAATCTTTCCTGAAGGAAAGTTTTGCAGAAAAGATGCAGAGAACACAGAGGATAAAGACTGACCAAAGGAATTCTGGGACTATTACACATAAACACACTCACATACAGACATACAATGCCTCACAAATCTGGCCAAAAATACTAATATCAATTCTAAGACCAAAATTAGATCCCCTTTTGGCCTACTCTGATGACTAAATTCCTACCTTAAGTGGTTGGTCATTTGGGACCAGGCCAATTTGTTCATAGGAAATCCAGTTTTTACATGTAATACTTTGGAAAGAGGTGACACATTAAGAGATAATGCAATGTTAACATTTTAGTGGGATCCTTTCACAGATAACCAGTTAACAGAGCTATCAGTGCAAAAAGCCAGAGAAGCATCCTAACAGTATAATGACCCCTAGTTAGCTTCTTAGCAAGGAACATGCTGAAGGAGAAAGTCCTGATTACTCAGGTACAGGCAGTTATTCTTTAGAGTTATAGGATCACAAGGCAAATCCATAATTTATTAACACTTTTTGTAAGCATTAGTCTAATCAACTGTAGGAATTATATCTTACCTAGTACTATCTTTATTTATTCCAAATATTTCTATAATTCCAGAACTCTGCCATAAACAGTGTTGCCTATTGAGTTTCTAAACTCTTTTTGTTTCATGTGCCTACCAAATTTACCATGAGAGGCCAGCAAAACCCAATCTTAGCCCTGTCAATTAATCCCTGCAATTGGAGGGAACTAAACCATTACCAACTCCCTGATTAACACATTCTCTCATTCCCCAACAAAATTTCTGCTTAAATATCTAGGGTGAAATTTGATGATGATTAATATAAGTTTTCAAACAATAAGTTCCAGTTTATCTGAAATCTGCAATTTTTCTCTTTAAAAATCTAAAACACATTACTTTCTCCAAAATTTTGAAAAGGCTGTTATTTTCTATAAGTTATCAAAGTTGGCTTTTTATGAAAGTATACATGTAGAGACTTATTTGTTTTAAATATCATTTTGTTCGTTTGGCTATGTCTTTGTATTATGTATTTCATATTTCTGGGTTTGGTATGAATTTATTTCATGTGACTAAAGAAGGAATTATAACTATTTTGGGTTTCAAGTCTCTGGAATATTTATTTCACCTTCTCCAGTTAAAAAGAAATTCTCTTTTGCAGTATTTTGATAATGATATGTAAGAACATACATATTTTATCAATATAATGTATGCAATAAATTTGTGTGTGGGTATGCACAATTTATAACACCTGGCAAGACAAAAATTGCCTGTTTTAACTAACCAATTAGTGGTTAAACATGTGAGTTCCACAGTCAGACCACTTGAGTTCAAATCTCAAACTAGGTGTGTTACTTTGGGCAAGGTGTTTAACTTCTCTGTGCCTCAGATTAGTAAGGATTTACTGAATCAATCTGTGCAAAGTGCTAAAACCAGTGATGATTGAGACATAGTAAGTGCTCACTAAGTGCTATGTATTAATATTATTGCTGCTCTCTGAGACAAAGAAAAGGAAATATAAAGTGTTCCTGTGCTCAGGTGTTTGAGGCCTAATGGGGAGAGGCAGAACAAAAGGTAAACAATCAATGATAAAAAGTCTGTTATGCTACTCCTACCAGTCAAGGAGGTGAGAAGACTGACATGATCAAGGTTTCATAGTGAACCTGTGACTATAATAATGTCTCGAAAGGTAAGTGTAGCTAAGTGTTTAGGAGAGCAAAAAGCATTCATTGGAGGCAACGGTATAGTATGAAGACAGCAAGGTAGCAAGAATGAACAAGGCATTCATTAGATGGGGAGATGTATTCCTGGAGCAGACATTTCCTATTGAAGATTGAAGACTGGAGGAGCTTAATATAGGAGACTCCTGAAAACCTGGATAAGATGTTTTGCTCTTGAAGGTTTATGTTCATGAAAGAGACATGCAGCAATAATCAGCTTGAAACAAAGAGTCAAGGCTGCTATTTGATAGTTGATGCTTAAGGAAAGTCTAATATCATTAAATTATATTTTTCATAATTTAACATATTTTCAGTAAAAGTATTTTTATAGAGTTGAATCCATCCACAATACTGAAAGTAACATATGATTAATAATGTATAGATTTCATCATTCATATATCCATCCATTCATTCCTTTATTCTTTTGTTTGATCAACAGCATTTATGCTCTAGAATAAATACTATAAAGGATAGATATAGTGTCTATACCATAAATAATGGAACAAGGAGTATAACTGGTCTCTGTCTTCAAAAATCCCCAAGTCCAGTGAAAGTAATTAAACTTGCTTTAATCATGATTCAATATAGAGAATGAATAGTGTCATATAGAGTCAATAAAATGCAATTGGAGTTCAGAAGTGGAGAGAACACATTTGCCTGGGAAAATCATCGAAGATGATGAATGACACATAGACATAGCTTTGAAAGATATTTGATAATGGTGAATGAGGTTTATGTTGCTTATAATAGAATACCTGAAACTGGGTACTGTATAAAGAAATGAAATTTAGTTCTTATAGTTTTGGAGGCTTGGAAATCCAAAGTCCAGGGAACGCATCTGGTGAGGGTCTTCTTCTGGGCTGGAACCCTCTATGGTATTTCTGGTGACCAGAGAATCACATGGAGAGAATAGCTAAGCAAGAGGGAGCCAACCTTCTCACTCGCTTTCCTTATAAAGCCATAAGAACCACACTCATTACTCCATGAATAGTTCACTCCATTCACAAAGGCACAGTTCTCACAATCTAATCATCTCTTCAAGGCTCCACCTTTGAAATACCATAATTGGATTCCTCACCCTGGTAACTGTTAACCCTCTTAACTCTTACAAAACGGGTCAAGTTTTCAGTACATGAACTTTTGGAGGACACATTTAACCCACAGCGGAGAATATGAATGCGCACAGGAAAGTGCTGCACAACAGTTGAGTGCGGCTTTCCAGGACACCTCTCACGAAATGAAGCTCTTCCCTTAAGAAATTAAAAATGTACATAAAAAAGGGAATCTATAACCAACTAAGATTGGAATACACTGAATTAAACAAAATAGATCCAGTTTCATTATTAAAAGACTTCTCAAAGTTTTTACTATGCTAACTTGCCTTATAAATCTGTTAAGAAAGTAATGTATTATACAGCCATTAATAAACTCATTTTACTATGGAATCATCTTTTTCCAAGAATATTTAAAAGGACTAATATTCAATGAATATACATTGAAGAGTGCTTGGTTAGAGCACAGAATAGAGAATGCTGAAGGGATCTGATGACAGAGGACTCAGACAGCCAAGCTAATGAATTCCGGCCTTTATTCGGGAGGTTTCAGAAAATCAAATCAGTAAGGGAAGCCAATGTTTGCCTGTGTAAATTGATTCATTATAGTGTGTATTCAAAGCATAGCATTGGTCAATTGGGAGTCATTCTTATTCTAAAGCTTTACTAGCCAGAGGAAAATTGAGAGGAATTTTCCAATATACCCATTGTGATATTCAAATGATTATGAGCCAACATTTTAAATGTGGGTGGGACAACAACATGTTTTGGAGAGTATAAACAGGAGGCTAAGCCTGGAGGCCTGACTGAAAATAATTTTTTTATGCCTCTATGTCCCCAGCTATTTTATTTCTACATTTGTCATGTTGACAGAACAAATAAATATGATAAGAAAATATATTGGAAAGAATTTTCCGTACTATACCTAAAACATGCCCTATAGACATCTAACTTATTGGTCTATATCTACGTTTATTATTTTCCTACGATACCACTGAGTTTTCTATGAAAGCAGAACAAATGGATTTTAGCCTTACATACACCTACAAAGCTACAAGGAATTATCAAACCTGGATGCTAAAGGAAAGCATATTAGGCTTTAAGAATGCTTTAAGACTAAGAGACCAAATATTTGCAAAGAGTCTTGAGCTTCTTAAAACAAAGATGCAACATGCTTAGCTCACATTTCAAAAAAACTTGTAAAATTAAATTGATTTAAAGAGGAATTTTCTCCCCAGGAGAATCTATTTACGCAGCATCTACTTTCATTGCTCTTACACTCTGTGAGTCATCAGGAAGTAACACAAAGTCACACCAGAACACAGAATCCTCCTGGGATTTTTGAAACAAATGGATTTGAAACTGCACAGTTGATCCTACCCAGAAGATGATATATACAAGAATCCAGCATAAGGAGAGCTTGATCAGTGCAATTAAATGTAAGCATTGCACCTGCAGAATCTGGAACACGATGTTGCAGTATGATTTATGAGGCCAGAGTGGGTGGATTTCATTAATTCAAAGCCTTACTATCTTGCATCCATGCCATGTGATAACTGTTACTATCATTTTATTGGTACTTACAAATAATCTACTGATGAAATAAAATACATATTTTCCAACTTTCCAACTTTCTACAAAATTATTGAGTGTGTTAACGACTGTGTGAGCCATGAGAGATTCAAAGGCGAATGGGAATCAGTCTGGCTTCTTTTAAAGACACTAAAGCTCAGTATAATCAGTGCTAAGCAAGAAGCAAGCACAAGGGCCTATATGGGCATGCAGGAGACAGACTATACCCTCACTGTTTGGAAGAGATGTATTCTAAGCAAGTTATGAAGGACGAGACAGACTTAGCTAGACATAGCAGGGAGCAGACTTGGAATAGGAGGAGCTAAGACTCCTGAACCACATGAGGGTATGACAATTGCTAAAGAAGATACATGTAGTTTGCCTATTCTGTTAATTTTGATGATATAGTGTTCTATGAGGTCGAAGATGTAGCAGAACTCAGGAAAAGTTTCACCTGTCATATTAACGAATATGAGATTTACCCTGAGAGACAGTAAGAGATACTAGAATGTTTTCAAGCAATGTCAAGAAAATATAGACAGAGATAAGATAATAACCATTTATCTGTATGGGGCCAACAAACATCCATTTCCCCTTCCTACCCACACTCCAATATCTTCTGGGGAATGACTTCTACCTCATTGTGTATAATCTTAGTGAGATTATCATTCCAACTCTTCTGCCCTCGGAAACTGAGCCTTAGGGAGCACTAACTGCCACCTCCTTTTACTACTTTATGACAATCACTCTGAAAAAAAGAAACACCAAAGATCAGTCAATCAAAAGGAGAAACAACTCTTTTATTTTTCATTTCCAGCTGGTGCATCTAGGCAAAACTACTGAGCAACTCCTACTGGTAGGAATTGATATATGTCTGTTTGGAGCCTGGTTCTTTAGGTTTCCTTTCCATATTTAAACTTCCACATATTTTTCCAGTGTATCATTTTTTTGCTTTAGTTAGCCAGAGATGGTTTCTCTTGCTTGCTACCAAAGAACCCTAATTAATATAAGCAATTATCTTGATATCAATGTAAAGAATGACTTGGAGGAATACAAAATAGTAGGCATGAAAAATCAGTTAAAGGAAGCTGTGGGAATCTAGGAAAGAGAAACAGAGACCTAAAATAATTTAGAGGCTAGCAGATTTGGATAAAGTAAATGCAAATAAAATATACTATGGTGTAAGACTGACAGGAATTTTTAATGAATTAGATGTGGGAAGTGAGTGAGAAGGAAAATTCAAGTAACCCAGGTTCCTGGCCTAAGCAACCAGATATGTGATCCTGCTGTCCACCAAGCTAGGAAACACAGGAAGTGGTACATATTTTAAGATGAGGATGATGAACTTGTGTTTAGACATATCCAGTGAGGCACACATGTTGAAGTAGCCCATCAGTAGCTAAATATTCTACAGCACAGGCAGATCCTGGTAGGACACAGAGAACTGAGCATTGTAAGTCACTACGAGAGAATTAAAGTATAGCAAAAGATGCATCACCAAGCCTAGTACATGGAGTGAAAAAAAAGGACACACTTAAGGATGGATAAAACCTGAATCTAAGGAACAAGCAAAGAAAGCAAGCTCATAAAGTAAACCTGATAAAGAACAACCATCAAGGTAGACAGGTAGAAAACAAAAAGAAAGTTGGTCATGGAAATCAAGTAACAAGAGAAGAGAATGGTTAAGGGTGTCAAATATTGCAGAAAGTTTTAGATAAAGACTAAGAAGTGTTTATTGAATTTAATAGACAAGAGATCATTCGTGAATCCATCAGTTAGATATTGATACACAAATGTAATATGACAACCCCCCAAATCAGTGGCTTTAAACAACAATCATTGATTCTCACTGATCCGCAGGCTGCTAGAAGATCAGCTAATCTAGTCTGGACACAGCTGGGCCCCTTGAGATCTGCTCTGTAATTTCACATCCTCCCTCTTCCTGGGATCATCAGGTTATCTCAAAAACATTATTTTAATAGTAATATCAGGGCTCAAGAGTATAAACCTAATCTCATAAGTTCACTCAAGCATTTTTTTTTATCATGCTCAATAATATTCCATTAGCTAAAGCAAGTAACATGGCTGCACCCAAAGTCAAAGGAAGGAGAAATATATTCACCTCATTAGTGATAGGAGCTATAAAGTCACAGAGCAAAAACATGGACATAGGGAGGGGTGTAGTATTAGGACCAATAATGGAATCTACCACACTCTACCTTCCTAGCCATAATTATTCACATCTCTTTCACATGCAGAATATGCTAAACCCTGTCTTTGGAACCCCCAAATTTTTTTTCATACTTTCATTTTTTAAAATTTTTTATTTTAAAATTTTTTATTGATTATATATATTCAAGGGGCACAAAACTGACTCTTAGCACTTGTGTCCAAGATGTGATGATCAGATCAATACTATAGCATGCCTACCACCAAAATGGCAATTGTTCCTCATGTCCTTACCCAACCTCTCCCCAACCTCCCTCCCTCTGCCCCCTCAACCCCCCAACAACCCTAGGCCTGTTCTCTCCCTCTGTAAGACCAACATACCACTGTGACAACATATGGTATTTTTTCCTCTGTGTTTGGCTTATTTCACTTAACATAGTTTTCTCCAAGCTCATTCATGTTGCTATGAATGGCAGAATTCCATTCTTTACTATGGCTGAGTAGTATTCCATTGTGTATGTATAGCACATCTTCCTTATGTAGTCACCCATCAATGGACATTTAGGTTCTAGGAACCCCACTGTTTCCATCCAATCATGCATTAAACTCTACCAGAATCTTGTGATCTGATGTATCAGATTGAAATATGGCTCCTCTTGATCTGAAAACATTATATAAAAAAGTAAGTTATCTTATCCCATATAAACCACATACGATGGTGAAACAGGTGAAATACAAAAGCAATAAACACGTCCATTCAAAAAGAGAAAAAAATAGACAGCAGTCACTAGACCATTGCAATTGGTCTAAAATCACTCTGCAAAAATGCTGCCTGGTTCTCCTATTCTTGGGGAGGGGAATAATTCTTTATTAGGCACTAATTCTGCTCTCTGGAAGTGGCTCCTCAGTGCATTGTTCTCTGTAGCTCATGAATGACAATGACCTCTGAAACATCCTTCTTTTCTGTCACACCTCCTTAAATACTTACGAGGAGGGCATTGAAAGATATATCATCTCTTCTGACTAATTTCCTGCTTGAAGGAAGTTGAGGGAAGAATGGTCTCTCTACATTTTGAACTCAGTATCTTTTAGTCCATAATGGTAGCAAATATGGTAACTGAGTCATCTAAAACATTTAGTGGATTTTTATTACATAGCTCTGCTAGAGCTGTCTAATAGAACTTTATATAATAATGGGAATATTCTTTGTCTGTGCTGTCCAGTAAGGTAGCCACTAAGCCACCTGTGGCTACTAAGCACTTGAAATATAGTTAGTATGACTGATAAACCAAATTTTAAGTCTTAATTAATTTTAATTTAAATAGCCATGTGCGGCTAGTGGCTATCATGTAAGATAACACAGCTAAGACTTAGTTATGATATTTTGGGCACATTAGGTTACTATGGGGTCTTAGCCTTAACCTTTTTGGAAGCTCTTTTGTCCAATTAAGAGTGTCTACTAGGTTTTACCCTAATTTTTTCAGAGGTCTTGTCAAAGGAAACTATAGCCACACCATGTTATTGGTTTTTATCCTGAGACCATGTATATAACAGCTATGCTCTAGCTTTGACCTTCACCTCCAGGATATATGAGAATTGAAAATTCTTTTGTCATCTGGAAAGGCTAGTAATAAGAACCTCTTTTATTTTCCAACCAAACAGGTTATAGACTCTGCATTCCTTCTAAATTTGCTTACAATCTGCTTAGCAATTTTCTAAGCTCATCTCTTCCAAGTACTGTATCAAAGACAGGTAAAACAAACCAGATTATGCCTTCAACACTTGGCAAGTTCTACTTGCCCAAGTACAAAAATCAACTAAGAACATTTTCTATTTTCCCAATTATAGTGACAGATCATTTACTAATATTATCACTACATTATATGGATAGCCATTTATTGAGCTTTCTCTAATTTTTCTCTCATCACTGACACTTGCTGGTTTTAAAACACATGCCATAAGTGCCAAAAGTTTTAAGTATTTAATATGGTACACCTGACTTTTAGGTACCAATTTTTCTATTAGTTAGCTACTGGCTCAAAATGTTACCTAACAAGCCATCCTAAAACTCAAAAGCTTAAAACAACAATAATCTATTTTCAGGAATCGTTGCTTTGCTATGGATCAAATGATTTAAGCCAGGTACAGTGGGAATGGTTCAAACCTGTGCCGTATGTTTTTCATCCTCTTCCCGGGACCACCAGGCTAGTCCAGAAATGTCTTTTATATAGAAAATTTAGGGGCACAAGAAAATAAGCTCTATCCAACAGCAATTTTAAAGATTTTTTGCCATGTCATGCTTGCTAATATCACATCAGCAAAAACAACCCACACGACCAAACTCAAAGTCAAGTACAAGAGAAATATATTCCTCTTTAGTGGTAGAAATTGCATCACATGATAAAGAATATAGTTGCAGGGTGGGTGCAGAATCTGGGTGCAGAAATAAGTGGAGCAGTAATGAACAGAGCCAGATCATAAGAGGTCGAGGAGTGAATGGTAGGAAACTGGAAACAAGAAATGTAGATGACATTCTTCATAGAACCATAGATTACTAGGCTTAGAGGGAAGCACATGGGCTATTTAGTAAAATTGTCATTTTGAAGCTTAATTTCTTTCTACAAGAGCCTCAAAAAGTGCTCTTTGTGTTACTTCTTGAATGCCTGAATTGACAAGAAACTTACCACCATTCCTGCTTACTACACTGTATATTTTGAGACATCTACATTCCTGATATATTTTTTGAAATCCAGTCAAGGGATAATGAAATAATTCTGCTGACATATGTCTGTCACTGCTTGGTTAGTTCTGCTCTTTATGGCAATGCAGAATAAGACCATTCCTTCATGTGTAAGTTAGTGTTCTAAATGTTTGAAGTCAGCCATAATGCCCATCCCCTAAATGCTCTCCTTTAACATAACTCTATCTAGTTCCATTGGCTGTTTCTCAGATAACATACAATTAAGTATACTTATCTATCTGATTTGAGCTTTGGGGTATTTCCAAACTTACTGTAATGGCAGAGCTATTAATCTAGGTTTTTTTTTTTAAGTTGTTTTTGCTATTGGAACATTCTACAGTTTTCATGGTTGGCATGTTAGCAAAATAATCTGTTCATGAGGAACTTGCTGAAGGTTGGTTAACTTGGTTTTGATGGTGAATTGTGGGTGTTATATAAATAGATTATTGTGTATAAGGAATGGTTCTCTGAATATTCTTTGGAAAGAAACTTTTCTGGAACACATAGTTATTTTATCCTTAGCAGTGACCTCAATAAAAGCATTAAAAGTATGTTCATACAATCGATATATGACAATAAATTGAATAGGGTTGCCTGTAACTCAAAATAGCAGAAAGATAATTCTAATTAACACTTGAGAATTAGAGAAATAGTCCATCAGAGAAAGTATAAAATTCATTAGATATAATTGTTAGCTTTTGTACTGTTGGGTTTGAAGCCATCAGAGGAATAAAAGTCAGAAAGTCTGGCCAGACATAAGTACAACATAAAAGATGGAGATATCAATGTGGATCACAAGCTGAGAGGGAACCAGAGCTGTTTCGTTGCTTCTTAGTATTATTAATTATTAATTGGTTATAATGGATAATTAATGATAATGAGTAATAATATTGATGAAATAAATATAACAGAGCCACTGCAAATAATAAGGCTGACTTGTAGACTAGCAAAGACTAGAGATGAAGTTGGCACGGTGTTCATATTTGATGTTGGTGTTTGCTTTAATTTATGTTATAGCTGCTTATTCATTTGAACAAGGAGGATTTTTGGGGAACTGGGCTCTATTGTCTACTTTTTCACAAGTCACCTAAATATATCCATTTGTATTCAAGGAAAATATAATTGAGTCATAGAGAAAAAAGAGATGAAAATCAGATTCATATTTTCTAATATTATGAAAAGAAAAAAAAAATCACTCAAGACTGCTTACCAAAAGCAGGGCTCTTTTCAGATTCCCATTAGTGTCTGCATGGGATTCAGCCAATGGAATATTTAATATTAATTTTATTTCTTAAGAGGGCCATGGATTTTAGTATAAGGAAATAGTACAAGTGTGAATATGCTGGCTACGTTTGATACTTTTTTTCTGCAAGAACATATTTACTGCCAGTAAATGGCTGACATGAGCTACCTTCATTTCTGAGAAACAGGAGACATGCTGTAGTACAATCCCTTCATATTCTGGATGTTGCGTCAAATCCAACTGGGGCCTTATTATTAACACTCATCACGTTTTGGTTTCATTTATTTATGCTAATTTATTCCAAGGCCTCTTGTTCATCATCTTTTCAAAATGATTATTTCTAGTGGACTGATATGGATGGAAAAGCAAAGGGAGAAAAAGCCAGTTACCGCATACATCTCAGGCCACACAAAGTGGTGCTGAGGACAGTCATTGACTACAGAAACACAATGCCATGAATCCTTGGCTTGAGCACATTTAACATTTCATGGGTTTACCATTCTCAAGCAACCCTGAAGATCCCTGGCAGTTTATCTGTGGTGATTTTGCCAGAGATATAAGTTTGAATTATGGGCTTAGTGAAGCTGGTGAGAAAGAATTAAGTCATTTACTAATGGATCCAAGCCCCTACCCAGCATATGCTGCTCAGCACATGCTTAATGAGGCAAAAGAATTTATGGTCATGTGTTTATAAATGTGACTACTTAAAAGTATCAGGACTTATTAATAGATTTATCTAACTAATACTTATTAAGTGCCTGTGATGGCCATCAGTGTATCACTCAGCCTTTCCAACCATCAGATTTCCATTCTTTAAAATAAGATTAAAACCACCTGATTTTTGTTTGTTTACTAGAGGATTGGGGAGTATTTTTAAGGTTTGGTGCATTGCCTAACACATAGTAGATGTTCACTTAGTAAATGGTGACAATACTATCAGTAGTATTAGAATTTTATTTCCTAGTAATAAATAAGAGTTTTAAAATATATATATATGTATGTATCCTTAAGTTTCAGGTTTTGAATTAGGGTTTGGGGGGAGTAAAGTGACCTCTGGATGTCACAGTGACCAGTGGCATTCTTTAGACCAACTTAATTTGATTTAAATCTTGGGTTTGCCATTTCCTAGATAAGTGATTTGGGGAAATTATTTTTTTTCTGGGCCTCAGTTTCCTCATCTTTAAAATAGAAATGGTATGAACACTGCCTCACTGAGTTACTATGAAGATAAAATGAATTATTATTTAGATTTAAATATTTAAAATAGTGCCTGGCTTACTGTAAGCATTCTGTAGATCTGAGCTAATGTTATGTACAATAGATTATCTAAAATCATGTCAATTTTTGCATGATAGCAAAACAAGCCTAGTTGCTTTGCAGAGCAAAGCCTGGACAAAAAAAAAAAAAAGCCTATTGGAGAAACCAGGCAAGAGAGGAGGCTAGAATGGGCTAAGAGTAAAAATAGTGAAGTTGGTAAAAAGTGGTAAGATTCAGGTCATGTCTTCAAGGTAGGTGCAAAAAGTTTGTTGACACCTTGGAAACACGGTTTCAGAAAGGTGGCAACAGGAATCATTCCAATCAGACAGAGTCATTAT
Organism: Galeopterus variegatus; assembly: GCF_000696425.1. Lineage (NCBI taxonomy): Eukaryota > Metazoa > Chordata > Mammalia > Dermoptera > Cynocephalidae > Galeopterus > Galeopterus variegatus. The sequence continues at coordinate 159,122 of NW_007727655.1, forward strand.
TAAGTGTATGGGAAAAACCATGGGAAGTAGACTAACAGTTTGGTTTTGGAAATGTCACAATTGACATGTCGGACATTCTGGTTGAGAGGACAAATTGGCATTTGGATTTATGAGTCTGAAGGTCAAGGGAGTGGTCTAGAATGCAGATATAAATTTTGGAATCATACTCATATAGATGGTACTTAAAACCATGGGATTGGACGACACCACCAAACAAGTGAGTTCACATATAGAAGAGAAGGGGCCCTAAGATTGAGCTCAGAGTAGCTCACATTAAGAATTAAAGTAGATAAGTAGGAAACACAAGAGAAGAACCAGTGGAATGGCATAAAAACCAAGAGTAAACTGATTTTTTTTCAGTGTTAATCTTTTTTTATTAGAATACTCATTACTACAAATCATAATTATTCTTTATGTCCCATACCCGATCAATCACTCCCCAACCCCCCTCTTTTCCTTCCCCCCATCTCCAGTATCCTTAGGTTTGTTCTCCCTTTTTGAAAGTTCAACTTATCATTATGTTCTTTCTTTCTCCTTGTCTTAATCTTAATACTTTCCATGGTGATAATGAAAAGCCCCCTCTCATGGGGCTGAGAGGAAGATGGGTAGAAATTTTAAGTGTATAAGTTATTCAGTTCTTGTTTGTTTGTGGAGAAGTATAAGTAATGAAATTATTCAAGGAAGTTTCTGGAGGGAAAAAGGCACTTATTGTGAGGTATATCAGGTAATTTTTAGAAAAAGTTGAGGAACATGGTCTCAGGGAAGATGGAAGATTAGACACCCCTAGGGAAACCACTGGGAGGATTTGAGGGCTTACCTTCTACCAGTTGCACATCTCAATTTTCAACTTTTCTTCAGAGCTCAAACTTCCAAGATCCTAAAATATGATTAGCCCAGTTTATGTCAGGTGTCTATCATTTCTCCAATCAATAACAGGGGTCAGGGCTACATTGTACACAGTTATCAGTAAAATGGTGTCAGTTCCCAAAGAAGGAAAGATTGTGAGCTTGGTAGAGAATCCAAGAAGAGTTTACAATTTAAAAATATAATTATAAAACACTTGAAAATATTTTCTTTGACATCCAGATATGTTGGTTTAGATGTTTAAACTTATTAGAAAATTTGTTATGGTTTTTGTTATAATAAACTTTCCCATTACCAGTTTAAGGATAAACAATCCAGAGTTGTGATTTAATGAGATTTCCCTCCAATGCCTCTTGGCAATTTTCATAGCTGCACAACAATAGCACAATGGAGCATTTGAACCCCTTAAATACATTATTTTAATTAAGATATATGGCTTCCTGGACCCCTCTTTCACTTAGTTCTTTTATACAATATTTTAGTTCTTTAGATTGCTAAGTTTCAAAGACAAAACATTCTTGACTACTCAGACCCAGTAAAAGTGTGAAAAAGTGGAAACTACTAGTCTAGGAATCTAAAGATTGAGTTATGTTCCTGGTTCGGCAACTAACCAGCCGTGAGACCTTTCTCAAAATGTTTAGCATCTTATATCTCAGTTTTCTGATATCTACGGACAATATTAGATTTCAGAAATGGCAACTTATTTCATCTTCATGCCAACTTCAGTCCATTTTGTGTTGAGAAGAGCTGAGGTCATATGTAAGAACTGCTGGAAAGGGAACTTGATCAGTTAATGTTCCATGGCAAGAGGTCAGCCATGCATATTGGAGGAATAAGACCTGGCAAAATATTTTTCCAGCTACTTGCCATGCAGGAACTGGATGGTATATCCATTCAAAATGAATTTATTGAGTATATGCCCATACCTAGCACTGTGTCAGGCAAGAAGAAAGATAAAGATGGATTGATCAGATATGGTCCCTTATCCTGGTGAAACTCAGATTCTAGCAGGTGTGGCTAGAGTTATAAGAAATTATGTCTAAAGTTTATTCAAGCTTTAAAACTGCATGTATTTCTGATTTGCCTAGTGCTATAAAATCTAGCTGTTTCAGTGAAACTCTTTGACCCTTTTTCTTACTAACAGTTCACTATCTCCCATATAAATATATAAAAAGAAATAATTGCATACAGATAGACAGCCTCATGGATGCATGGAGGCTCTGAAGGCAAGAATGACAAGCAAAATAACTACAAAACTGGTCAAGTGAAGACAGCATTATTGCCACCGCCTCACAGGATTGACCTCTCACTGCCACACCACTGATGCAGGGCATTAGACAGTAACACTAAAACTGCTGCCTTTGGACACTGAATATGGCTGCCACCAAAGCTGGTACTCTAGAATGGGTTTTATACAATTCCTGCCCCTCTTTCTGCACCACTAGCTTCTTATTCAAAGTCTGAGGTGTGCCTGTCAAAGTGGGGAGTATAGATAATGTTTGTGCATTGGCTGCAAGGAAAATGGTAGCTTCAGTTTCTATAGTGTGTTCTTATTACTTGGGAGAACCCCCAAACTTCCCTATCCCCTCTTCTTACCCAATTAATTTATGCCCGTCTATGGCTATACTCTTAGTTATATTTTTATCAATTTAAGTTCATACATCAGTCTCTTGTAAGATTACTTAGCATGAATTAGGATACCTGTGTCTGATCATTTCTGAGATAGAACAAAAAAAAAAAGTTTATGAGCATGTATTTCCCAAACCCTGGTACACAGCCACTTTATCAGGGAAAAATGCTACATTATGAGGTCTCTTAGCAGGCATCCAGCTAGATTTCTAGTAACACTGGCCTTTCCACATGCTGAAGAGTCTTCTTTTTTCAGACCTCAAAAATAGCTGTTTGTTTTGTTAAATGAAACCAGCTACAGCTACTGACATGCTCGCTATCTCAAAAGTTGGAAAGGAAGTAAGGGAGTAAAAGCCAGAAAGCAAACACTTGATAGTTTTGCCTACCAAAAAATCGCCTTTAGGCCATGAGTACCTCTTTATTCCCTCCTAAATAGCACAATGTAGGTTCCCCCATACAGTCTTTCTTCTGCTTATTACCTCCAAGTACCTCAATGTCTCTGTTTTCTCTGCTTTCTATTTTATGGACAGGCAATTGCCAAAATAGTCTGTCTAAAGCACTGCTACAAGCATACTAGTCCTCTATACTGAAACTTTCCTGCAGGCCATTTTGGCCAATACATTAAGTATAACTTCTCAGACTGGTGTGTAAGGTCTTTTACAATCTGGCCCCTGTCATCACCTCATCACCTCCCACCACTTTCTCTCCCCATTCTCTTCTCCCTGCGAGTCCTCGCCTTTCTTCCCTCTTACCTGTAGTGTCCTCTGCATCACTTCTGTTGAGCCCTCAATCATTCTAGCTCCTCCATGAGAGCTTCTAACAAACGTTACTTATTCCTTCAACTAGATCTGTTTCCTTCCCCCTTTTAAGCCTCTAAGACATACTTTTCTAAATTGAGTTATAATTTACATACACAAAAATGTTTGCATTCTGGGTGTCCAGCTTAGTGAGTTTTGACCCAGCAACCACCACAACTGAGGCATAAAATATTTCCACCACCCCAGAAAACTTCCTTGTACCCCTTTCCAGCAAGTCCCTCTGCCTCAGAGGTGGCCAGTATTATGATTTCTCTCACAACAGCTTTGCCGATTCTGGAACATCATATAAATTGAATTGTACACTATATATTCCATTATGTCTGGTTTCTTTTGTTCAGCAGAATGTTTTTGAGATTCTACCGTGTTATTAGGAATAGTTTGTTCCTTTTTATTGCTGAGTATTATTCCATTGTGTGAGTATAGTATTGGGTCTCTATCCTTTTTTTAATTCTTATGTTTCATTTATTTACTTGTCTACTACATCAATTCATCAAAATAAATGAAGCATGCTGATATTTATACCTTTTTATGAACCATAATAACTTTGTGAACTGTCTCATTTCCTGTCCATATTGTATTTTCTGTAAAAAGAAGGAAATGAGAAGAGAGGCATTTATTTCATTTCTGCTATATCCTAGGTGCCAGGCAAGGATACCTCATTTAATCTTCGCCACAGACCTATGAGGTAGATTTTGTCCTATTTTACAAATGAGGAAACTGAAAGTCGAAGGCATTAAGTATCCTGCCTCAGGTTATACACTGAGTGGAGGAAGTAGAATTTTAATCTGGATACTCCCAGATCTTTTCTTTACATTTATTTCTGCATCATTCTTTGCATTCTGTGCAAAATTCTACAACTGTGCCTAGTATATGTATATATATATATTTTATTTATTTTATTGAAACGTAATTGATCATGTATGTTTGTGGGGTACAGAGTTGAATTGCAATACCTGAGTACAATATGTGATGATCAAGTCAAGATAATTACCATATTCATTACAACATGTAAGCATTCTTTGTCTCCACTAACTAGTTTCTTGTCAAGTCCTCTCCCCCTCCCCCTTTCCATTTTGTAAACATCCTTAAGATGCATTATATTAGACAAATAATAAGTGAAACAAAAATACACAGCAAATAAGTGTAATAAAGTGTGCTCACTGACTGTCACTGCCCAGTCCTATGTCAGGCAACAAAGTGATGACTGATAGCTTTCCCAGAAAAGTGCTCAATCCCTGTTCTTCCCATGATATCCTGGGGGTCATTATTATAGCTGTTTCCCGGATTCCATCTACTGGACTTTCCATAATTTCAAATCTTATTCAGAGTCATCTTTTCCAGACACTCCTGTCTAATACAGTCGAAATAATATAGATTTAGGATGCTAAAAGATCTATTACAAATTTTATTTCAACCATTTCCTATTTTTGTGAGTTTTGAAAAATTACTTACCCTCTTTAAGCCTCAATTTCCTTATTTTCAAAATGAATATAGTAACATTTACTTCTCAGTATTATTGAAAAAATTTACACAAATTTGTATGGAGTTTTTATTTTTATTTATTTATTTATTTATTTATTTATTTGTCTTTTTTATCTTTTTCCATGTCCGGCAACGGATCGCAACCCTCAGTGTTGCCCCCGTACCGGACCGGGGACCGGCAACGGGATTGCAACCCTCGGTGCTGCTCCCGCACCTCGCTCAGCCAGTGAGCGGGAACCGGTCTGTATGTGGGATCCGAACCCTCGGGCGGGAGGGCCGCCGCGCTTCCCAAGCGGCGCACTTATCCAGTGCGCCACCGGGCCGGCCCTGTATGGAGTTTTTAGCAAAATGCTTGGCACGTGGTCAATAATAATTTTCCATGGTAAATGTTGTGATCCAAAAAACCAACTCTGTCTACTATCTTGACCACCATTGCCTAGTGAATATCACCTGTATTCTCTGTTATCAAAGAAAAATCAACCCACAATGAATGTACAGTAAAGAATGTAAATATAACACTTGAAAACATACCAGCCATAGCCCTGCAGGAGGTAGGAACCAGGGCATTATTAGAAGGAATTACTCTACAGGTGAGAATATTGGAGTGGTTAAGTATATGCACTGTGGAGTCACCAACTATATTAGAATCCTAGCTCTGACATCACCAGTTGGGTGATCAAGGCCAAGTCACTTAGCCCTTCTACACTTATGGTCCTAATTTGCAAAGTGGGGTTGATAATGATGGAATCTACTCCTAGGGTTGTTTTAAATTGAAATAATACATATAACATACACAGCATACTGCCTGGCACAATGTGAATTCTCAATAATTGATTTTCATTTTTTATAATAAGTATTAATGTTGTCAATCTAATTGTGGTATGAGTGAGGGTTTGCCTGAGCCAACTGTCAGTTAAAATAACAGGAAAAGAGTGTGTTTGGTTTTCCCGAGAGAACCTGCTTTCATGTTTCTTCTCTAGGAGCTGATCTTTCCTGCCAGAAAAGCACAGAGCAAATTAATTACCTATCCTGTTAACAGGGAAAATGATTGTTTTCCACAGGGAGATGCTCTGACCTCCCACTTTGACAACCACAGTGCCAGGATGGCACCACAGTGGGAAAAGTTAAGAGTAGTGTGCTACTTCAGTATTAAGGGTTGAAAACAAGGTTGTTACCATAACTAGGCACTGAGTAAGTACACATGAGCTCTCAGTGTTTATGATTAAGAAGAAACAGCCTCCAAGGAACTCACAAAAAAAGTCATGTACATTAGAAATAGGGTCCATGGAAAAGAGGAGACTGCTATCCAGGACCTCTGAATCCCTGGAGAATCAGGGTTAGGTCAGATCACTCTCACTGAAGCCTTGAGCAGATACAGCATGAACTTCATCTGTCTGATGGATATGTAATTAGCTGTGAGAAAGGATCTGATTTATCGTTATCAAAGCCTTTAAATAATAGATCACATATATGGTTAAATTTTTGCTCACTTGATTTCTTTGAATATAAACTAAAAAAAAAATGAATGTTATTTAAATGCTATCAAGCAGCAAATATCACTGAGCTAGCCAAGTAACTGTTAGACAAACCTATGGTAAAGTTATCACTCAGAAATAAACTGTTCCACACTAGGTAATGCTATCTTAGGATATGTTGCAAAAACATGAGTCACAGGAACTTTGAAAGGAATATACCTGGACAGTGGTTTTCTAAACATACAAACAAACAAACATAAGAGTTCTTTTTTTTCACAGCATGAATATGCAAACTCTCAGAATGTAAAAAACATTTCAGTTAAAAACTAGGAAGAGGAGAGCATCCTCTCTCATTACTAGCTCATTCCCTATCCTGAAAATAGCCTCCGAGATGTCTCATCAACACTATAATGCTCTGTGGAGCCACAAAATTTAAGCCATTACCTCAAGCCATCAGGATTAGTGCCCAGCTCTGGTTCTTTGGAAAAGAGCAAACTTGGTGGTGGGCTGCCTAAGAAAAGGTCCTTGTAGGAAAAACCCCAGAACTGACGTGAAACAGGAAAGCTACTTATGGAGAAAACCCAAGACCGTGTTAAAAGAGAAATCCTGGCCCATGAAGTGTGAAGATCGTACTGGGCGGGGGGGGGGGGGGGG
>NW_007727655.1:166395-235872 GCF_000696425.1 Galeopterus variegatus
GGGGGGGGGGGGGGGGGGGGGGGGGGGGGGGGGGGGGGGGGGGGGGCAGAAAGCAAGTATCACAGGAAAAGTCTTATCTTCAAAAAAGAAAGAAAGAAAGAATAGAAATAAGCAACGATATAAAGACAAGAAGATGTGAAATGAGCTGCACTGAGAATCAGGACCACAGTGTATTTACTTGAAAACTATTTTTTGATCCCTTGCCCTGTGCCAGGAATAAACTGGTGTAGAAGACAGATGAGGACCCTGTTAGCATAAAATGTGCATTCTAATGGCTAAAAAAAAAGACAATGAATGAGAAAATAAATAAATAAGATTATCTCAGATGAAGATGAATCTTAGAAACAAAATGAATGGGCCGGCCCGGTGGCGCACTGGATAGTGCACCGCTTAGGAAGCGCAGCGGCGCTCCCGTCCGAGGGTTCGGATCCCATATACAGACCGGTTCCCGCTCACTGGCTGAGCGAGGCGCGGGAGCAACGCCAAGGCTTGCGATCCTGTTGCCGGTCCCTGGTCCGGTACGGGGGCAACACTGAGGGTTGCGATCCGTTGCCGGACACGGAAAAAAGACAAAAAGACAAAAAAAAAAAAAAAAAATGAAAAGGATGATGCAATCCTTTTTGACAATGGGACAGGGGAGCATCAGATTGGGTGGCCAAAGAATGAAAGGCTCACTAAAGAGGCGATGCTTATTTTGAGAACTCAATGATGAGGAGTTGTCAGTCACGTGAAAATCTGGAGAGTGGGTGCTCCAGGCAGACAGAAAAGCAAGTACAAGGGCCATCAGGTGAGAGTGAAATTTCACATTCAAGAAAAAGAAAAAATATGACAGAATGCCTGAAGAATGTAGACAGGAAACTTTGAAAGGAAGGTAAGGAGTTCAGATGCTATTCTTATTGGGATGGGAAGTCATTGGAGCATGTTAAAAGGAAGGTGGCATAATTTAACTCACCTTTATGACTGCTTAGGTGGCAATGGATTTTAATAGGGTAAAAGTAGAAATAGGAAGACCAGCATGGGAGGCTTTTCCAAGGTTCTAGACAAGTAAGATACCATCTTGGATGGAAGTGGTGGAGATGCAGAGAAGCAGACTGTTTGGGGCTGTCTTTTGGAAACATAGAACTTGCTGACAGATGAGCTGTAGGTATGATATCAAGATAAAAATAAATATAATTTTTTTGGTTGGGGCTTGAATAAATAGGTGTTACCATTTTCTAAAATGGAGAAGACTGGAGGAGAAACAGGTTTAAGTGCAGAGGGAAAATGAAGAGTTTGTTTTGGCCATCCCAGTGGATATAACAGGTAAGTGGTAAGATATACATGTTTGTATGTTAGTCAACAGGCCAAGGCAGGAAATTTAAGTAGGGAAGTCAACAGGCCACAGAATGCTAATTAAAGCCACAAGGACAGATGAGATCACCTAAGGAAAGTATGTGATAAGGGAAAAGTAGTAGAGCCTATCACTAAGTCAAAAGGAAAACTGACAGTTGAGGTAGAACAGAGGAGGGACTCCCAAAGGAATCAGAGAAGGTGTCATCAGTGAGTCAGAAGGAAAACCAGGTAACTGTGGTATCACATTAATAAAACAAAAGTGTTTGAATAAAAATGGCATGGTCACTACGTCAATACATGCTGAGAGATCACGTAAGGCAGCGGAAAACTGGCCACTGGGTTTGGCCATGAGGACTGTATACTTTTCAAAGAAGACTCACAGAGGCATGGAGAATGAAGCCCATTCCAAGTGCACTGAGGAGAGAATGGAACATGAGAAAGTGAAGATGTGAATAATCTATATGTTTTTATGTGAAGGACAAGAAATGGAATAGGATCTAGAGGGATATTTGTCAGAATAGTTTTTGGGTTATTTGCATGTTATTTGAGATGGGAAATATAAACTATTGATTGCTGCTGTTTATTTTGTGATTACCAGGTTCAGGGTGCTATTCTGAATGCATCCCCTGCTTTTATTTACACATCCTCACAAAAGCCCTAAGAGGTAACCACTGTTACAATTTACATTTTATAAATGAAGAAAGTGAGGCATAGTGAGGCAAAGTAATACACTTCACCTAGGACTGGAACCAGTGTTTAAAACAAGGCAGTCTGGCTTGAGTTCACAATTTTAATCTGTACCATGAATTGCCCCTTCCCTGGCTATGCTAGGCTGCCTCTACTACATACATTGCTATGCTGATGGGAATGAGCCAATAGACAGAGAAGAATTGATGTTGCTAGCATAGAGAGTAACGTTGCAGAAACAAAGTTCTTAAGAAGGCAAGATCAAATGAGATCAGAGCAAAACTGCTTAGATGAGGATGGGGCTCTTCTCTAGCCTAAGAGAAAGAAGAGAACACGGGTCTGAATGTAGAGTTTTATAGATTTGATGAAGGGAAGGTGAAAGCATTACCAGATGAATGTTCCTTCTCACCAAACTATGAAGTGAGGTCTTCTAGTCTTCCTCACTAAAGTATAAAGTGAGGAAAAGGGTGTTGATGTTCTGAAACTAAAGGAGAAATAGAAAACTTGGAAAGTCACAGAAAGCACCCTCTAGGGAAGCATAGTAGAATAAATTGGCAGGGCCAAGTGCCCTTTAGAGACTGGTAATCATGAATTTAGAGTCAATTAACATGGTTGTATTTTTTTTTTTCTCCAGGCCCATTTATCTGCTTGAGGGCAGACAAAAAGTAAGCAAACTGTTGGGTTTATTAGGCATATAAGGTGGAGGAATGCAGGAATAAGTAAGCTGCTGAAAGTGTTGCAAGTGGAGTTGTCCCAGGAGCAGATGCTGAGATGAAGTTTGGGGTGCAAGATATTTATTAGGGATCAGGATCTGTGAAAGGAAGAAGGAGGATGCAGGATTTGGTAGAGAGAGAAGTTAATCTGAAATGCAAAATCACCAAAAAATTTGGTCAACCTGGTGGGGAGCTCAGGAGAGAATATTGCCCCATCAGGGTTTTTCTGCATGACCACATCGGGTAGAAATGGCTGGGTGTCTTTGTTACCCTTCCATTCCTCGGTCAACAGATGCGGCTGCCCTGAGAGGGATGAGATTTCAGTTGAAGTGATTCTGCAATTAGGGGCAACTCTGAAGGATTTGAGAGCTGGAAGTTGCCTGATGATGGCACTCCCTATAAAAGGTAGCAGGTCCTTTCTTGAGGGGGGATCTGAGCAGCCCATCTCTGTCTCTACCACAGAGAGAGATGGGTGAGAGTAGTACAACGAAAGACCAAGGAATTTAAGGCCGGTGAGGACAACTATGAGAGAATGATTTCTTCCTTGTGTTATATGGAGTTTAGTATGCACCCTGTGGTGTGGAAGCAGTAGTGCAAAGTGTCACATAAGGCTGGACAATCCCAGCTGATGCATGTTATGCCCATCCATAAAGTCAGTTTGGAAATGATCCCAAATTATGAAAAACCCCTTAGACACAACTTTGCATATTGCATCCTTCTTTCAAACACCCATCCCTCATATTTTTCCAAACCCCATAGAGATGTTATGAATGTTCAAATGTTTCCTATGAGAAGGTTTAGACTCCCCTTTATCACAAGAGGTGAGAGCTATTTAAGTTTATGGAAAGTTTCACTTACTGGTGTGACAACTGTGATCCTGCAACAAATTAAGCAGGTAAATTAGATGACCTCCTAAACCATCTTCCTTCCTAGTGATTATGATTGTGGTTTTTCTTTTTCTTTCTTTCTTTCTTTTTTTTTTTTTTTTTTTAATGTAAATAAGGTTAAGGAACTAGGAGAAAAGCATTATGTTTGAAGATGATTTAATTGCGAATTTAGACTCACATTTGGAAAGCAAGGTGAGGCAGAAAATACCATCAATAAAGGTTTTTCTTTCCTGCCAGTCCCATGTTATAGTGGGTCATAGAATATTTACCACGTCACACCCACCTCCTCTCACAGGAGTATCAGTCCCCCTGGATATAGCTGCAGAGACTCCCAGTTATAGACCCCATCTCCGAATGCAATTTCTGCCAACTCTTCCCTCCGCTACCCTTTAACTAGAAATGGTCATGTAACACACTGTAGCTCTGTCATCTGTTAGTAAGAGGGAAAATATGCTGTACCCTCTGTATTTTCTGGAAATTACCTGGTTAAAAGCAGTGATTTTGGTTGCTAACAAAAGACAGTTTCATCTTACTCTGTGATAGTTTTGCACTCAGGAAAAAAAGAATTATTGTAATGACAAATTTAACAGCCCAGGCTATTAACGGCTAAGTTTAGATTAAGTCTTTACCCTAGTTACTATGTTTAGACTCGAAAATGAAAATATTATTTCAAGATGGAATGGAAATGCTCACCATGCTTCTCACATGGGAAAGGAACAGTTGCTGAAAAGAGTTTGAATTGGTTATAAATAAAATGCAATTATTCTATTGAAAACATTGGCTGGAGGAGTATTTTTCTAAAGACAGGGACCAAATAGGCTGAAATTACTTCAGTGAAGTTCTTCCTCCTTCCACTCAGAATCCCAATGCACACACAACTAGATGGAAGAAATTTAATATTCTTAATCAATAAATCACTGACAAGTATTTATCACTGGGCACATGCTTGCAGCTCAGAGAAAGGGAGCACACTAAATTAGGAGTTGGGACTACTGCTACCCCCACATTTATGACCTTGAAGAATCAACTTCTTCTGTTCTGAACTGGTTTTCTTACCTGTAAACTGAGGAGTCTCACTAAACAAATTAAAGCCACTTCCTGATCTGAAATTCTATAATAATATCCCCGTTAGGAATAAAACAGCCATTTCTTGATATTTCTCCATGTGACTCTAAAAGCAATCCCTGCTTTTGCAGAATGAGCAGAGTCTATTCAGCAGAGAAGGGATGGGAGTCAGGAAAGTGAAAAACCAACAGTTTAGGTTGTTTGCTTTGTGCCAGACATGATCCAAGGCACTTTACAAACCTTATATATCTTTTTATTCTTTTCAAAACCCCATGAGATCGTATTCACTACCAGATGGACCTAAAGGTCGGATTGTCAGAACACCAGACTTGTAACCTACCAGGGTATTTAAACCTTGGGCAGAGCCACATTGATTCTATGATTTAAAACCTACCTAAACACATGCAAAACTTTCCTCTACTTACTCAGTAGATTAAGCCTTGATAACTTCATATGAGAAAATCATTCCTCTCTGTTTTAGTCATTCCAGATGTCTCCTTTAGTAATGAAAAATTTGAAAATTTTAGGTATAGCATATATTTAAGACTCAATTTGAGTCAGAATTTCAACTTTGTGGTAATTCGTTTAAATAATCTGAGAATTGTGTCCTACCCATAAGACAAAGATAGAAATGCTGCCTTACATTTTAGTAGGAATTTGATGAGGTCATGTGTGAAAGTGTTCTTCTCTTTTCTACCTCTTTCCTTATGTACTGATACATTAACTCCCTAACATGAATTCATCATCAGTGAACAATATTCAAATATTGCAAGCGGACTAATTTCCAGTCCTCAAGGACCTAAAATGTGAGTTATAGAGGAGCAGTCACGTAAACAAGAGCACTAACATGTTACAAGTTATACGTGACTGCAATGCTCACCCAGTGGCTCATCTGCACCCCTACATCTCCCAGCCTCCCTCAGAGTTAGGGCTATGCCTGGTCATGGATTTTGACCAACAGGCCAAGAGCAGAGTGACTTTGTCTCTTCGGCTCAGGGCATTTAGAAGTGGATGTGAGTTTTCTACGTTCTCTTTCCCTGTCAAGGTAATCCCAGGAACCAGATGTAAATATGGCACCATCTTAAAACGGTAGAGCCTTTTTGAGCCCAAGACACTGAATGACTAACCTCGTGAAGGGAAGTCCCCCACCAAGAGCCCCAGACATGCAAGAGATAAAAAAAAAAAAATAAGCTTAGTTATATTAAGTCACTGAGAACTAGGGCTTTCATTCCAAAACCTACTCTATCCTGATAAATATCCTGATGCTACAATAGAAACCTGTACAGTATACAGAGGAGGCATAGAATGTCTAATTCCACTTGCAATGTCTAATTCCACTTGGATGGAGTAGCTGCAAAATGTTTACAGAAGAGGATGCTCTTGTTTCCGTTTTGAAAACTAAAGTTATATTCATCAGGGAGCCTTGAAAGTTAGGGGTTAGAGACCATCATTCTAAGCAAAGGTAATAGCACCAAAGTCATGAAGCTATGAATCTGCATGGCACAGAAAATTGCAAGTAGTTATGTCCAGAGTGTAGTTAAGACTGCAGTGTGGTATTGTGGTAGGGGAGCCCCAATGACAAATGGCATCTCATGGATGTGTTTATTTCTATTCCTCCTGAGAATAAAGAGGAGAGAGGGAGGAAAAACATAAATACAGACAGAATCCCAATGAAAACATTCCTCATCTACTTTAATTTTGCCTAACATTGGCCTTGATTAAAAACAGGAAGGAAGAGTCCAATTTTAACACAGCTTTGTTTTTTGTTTCTTTGTTTGTTTTTTGTTTTTTGTTGATGCCCATGTAAACTTGCAACACCCATTTATTCTCAACCCAAGTGTGGTTTTCAAGCTGAAGGTGACAATTATCCAAAATTGCTTCCTAGTTACTTGGAGCTCCCTTATCCCATAAAACTCATTTAATGTCTGAGCTTAATTACATGGAGATAGATCAAGGGCCTCAGAGGTGAAAGGCTAACTAGGACATTAAATCCTGAACCACTTAACAGTTGCCCCATCACTTGGCAGAAATGTATTTTAAAATAGTGTTTGAAATATATTTAAACTGAAATAAATAAAACATATTTTCCCGTAAATGATGCCAAGTCCTGCCAATTAAACTCGTATCTATTTAAAAAAAAAAAAAATCTTTAGCTCTCAACAAATGCTGGCTGCTTTTTCCCACTAAAAGCAATTCTGAGCATTCATGCTCTCACTTTTCCCCTGTATCATTATGCTGTGTTCCTCTTGTTAATATTTAAAGCTTCTGAAACTGTTTTTCCCATATGCTTTTGGACTCGAATGCAAAACTTAAGTTTTCCATTTTTACAAAGCCTTGTAAAAAATATAATCTCATGCACTGCTTATTAGGAGAAGATATCGCTAATTATCAACAAAGACAAGGTGGAAAGTCATCTATCTTTACCATACTGCACTGTTCACCATTAAATTTGATTAATAATAATGATATAGCAATAATCACAATATTGAATGTGAAATACCAGGTGCTTTATAAAGCATGTTTACATATGCTTCTTCTTTGTATATTCACTACTAACATGCCACTATTTTTCAGATGGGAAGACTGAGTATCAGTGATTCAAGAAACTTGCCCAATATTTCAGTTTTATAAGCACCTAAGCTACAATTTTTATTCACATCTGACATCAAATGAAATCACTATGATATTCTGCTTTTAAATTTTCTAGTTGGTTTGGTTAATCGGCTATGATATTTGAAACCACAAAACATATATATCAGTCTAGCTATTGCAGACTCAATAAAAAAATGACTAGTCTATTATTCAAATTATGGGTCCCAGTTTATAGGATGAAACTGTAAAGTAATAAAAGCAGAGGAAGTATCTTCTCTGACTCAAAAGACTGATAGATTAACACAGGAAATTTTAAGGACACTGAGATTTTTAAAAACTAAAGAAGATGCATTTTCTTTGTCCTAATGGGGTGGGGAACCCAGTAAGAATTTTTAATGGATTGAGTTCGGAAATTGTTGGCATGTTGGTAAATTGCTAGGACAGTTCTACCTAAAGTTAGTTTTCATGAAGTGCTTCCTACAGAGCCATGCACAAAGTGGTGGACTGGGTCAGAAAGCCAGAGTCATCAGAGAAGAGGAACAAACCTGATTATAACATGCTGTTTCTCAGATTTATCTCCAAGCACAGCCACCTCCTTAGACTCGGGGCTATTGAGAATGTGGGTAAAGAAGGAAAGAGAAGAGGCTCTATATAAGACACAAAAGTCTTGCCTCACTCAAAATAAGTTCTGTCCCTCTTTAATCAACTCTCCACAGCAGCCCACAACTTTGATAAGGACACTTACCCCTCTCACCACCCAGCTTATAATACTTTACTCTTGGAATGAAAACGCCAGACCTTAAAAAGGCATGTTCTTGGCTGCTGGCTCTTACAGGCTTCTCTAGCACCGGCTTACACCATTCTCTTCCATATTCTCTGTTATTTAGTCACTTTGGCTTTTTTCAAATCCTGAGATGCTCCACAATCCAGTTGGCACAGAGTCCTTGGAATGTTCCTTCCACTCTGATAATCTACCCTTTGTTTCCATGCTACCCATCTCCTCTTACCTAGTGAGTTCTTACTGATCCTTCAAGTTTCATAGTAGCCTCTTCCTTTCCTTAAAAATTCTTCCCATGATTGTAGTCTTACACTTGTGTGTGTTGTTAATGGATTTATTTGAGTAAGTACTGGCTCTTCTTCTAAGGTGGCTGCTTTTGCTCCCTATTTTATACCCAACATCAAGAGCTGTGCCTAAAATGAGTCAACATTCCTTAAATGTTTGCTCCAGGAATAGATGGTCTTTGGTATTCAAGCAGTGCTGCTTTAGTAGCCTCTAACAGGACATAACACAAGAGAATGAGGGTCCTTTCTCCCGCTTTCACAAGAGAAAATCATGCAGCACAGTGATCACTTTTTGTGTACCATCAGAGCACGAGCCTGGCAAGAACTGGCAATGCCCTGCAACATCAGACTCCAGAACTCTGCAGAAACTGTGGAGGTTCCTGGCAGTGTCTGGAAAATATACAGACACCCAGTGGTGGGAGCTCAGGCAGGAGGAAAGTGGAATATTAGTAGCATCACAAGATAACCAGCCAAAACGATGGCTGAGATATTTTCCTGAGCATATTTGAGACACCTTCAGAGAACTCCCAAAGCATACCTCTGTAAGATTTTTAATAATCTGAATTTCCTGATCTGGTAGATTGAGGCTCACTTATTTAAAATTTCAACTCAAGGAACATGTCAATTCCGCATTAATCCAGACTGAGGACATGGCCCTGTTAGAGGAAGACAGTCAGTCAGTGCTGACTCATGGCCAGAGATTCAAGTGCATATGCTAGCTCATTGCTCATAAACCACATTATTTAGGAAAACTAGAGGATAATGTTGCTTTGGGGTTTCAGCATTTAGCTTTTGTTTCTATATCTTGTTTTATTATTTCTTAATTATCATTCTACATTTATAGATGTGATTTCAGAATTTATTGCACCTCAGTGTTTAGAATAATGTATTGCTGTTGATGTGCTTTATAGCCATGATCCTAAACTATTCCATCTTGCTGTTACTTGGAAACCACATTAGTTAATACATCAATTTCATAACATACAAAGAAGATTTAAGACATTAAGCATGTTACCCTAATTTGCTTCCTAGGGTAATATGTTAAGATTTCTCACCATATTTTGTTTTCAAACAATTCCAGATGTCTTTGGCTGCAGTTTGGTCTCAAGGGGCCAGAATGTGGTGCTAGACCACCTGGATTCTCTTTGCTGAGCTAATGCAATGAGAAATTAAGACTTCACTGCCCTTAAGCCCCAAGCCTTCAGTTCCTTTTCCTTGTTCCTTAAATTATTACTAATCTGTCTTGTTCATCTTTTAAAAGTACTTTTATCGGCCCTTCATCTTGTGCTCAGCTCTCCCCTTATGTCCTTAATCCCAGCCCATCTGCTGGTCCTGAAAGGCTTGCTGGATAATATACCCAGACTGTTAATATAATACTAACATTCAGATACTTGGTGACTCATGACCAATAAATTTACTTTAAGCTCTTGTTCCTTCAGTTTGAAGCTGATAAATTAGAAGACACATTGCATATGAATTCTACAGAGACAAACTTCTACCAAGTGCAATCAAATCTCTGTAGTCTTTTTAGCAAAGCCTCAATCTTTTCTTCTTCCAGACCACTCCCTTTCCCCCCAATTTTTGCCAAGGACTTTTGTGTTTTCTTCTCATTCATCTGAGTTACCTAATCCATACCCATGAAGTTTTTCTCAAGTCTATATTTTTGATGAAGCCCATGAGTGCAATACTTGTAGACCCCATAGCTACTGGGTACCCTCATCTGGATGTGCCACAAGCAATTCACATGAACACCTTCAGAGCTTAATCCACCATTCCCTATATCACAACCACCTTCCTTCCCTCATTACTTATTTCAGTGAACACCCAGTCTGCTAATGTCCACCCAGTCCTTTCTATCATCAATATCTAACCAATTGATTTTTACACATATCTTTTTCCTTCATTCCATCTCCATTTCTATCCTGCCACTTCCTATCTTTAGGCTTCCATCATCCCACTCCCAAATTTTTACAAGATCCTCAAAAGAGTTCTCCCTATATTTGGAAATACCTTGTTCAATACATTTTTCTCAATGGTTCTGGAATAATTTTTCTAAAACTGAAAATATAATTATACCATTTCCCTGCTTTAAATCCTTTAATATTCCCACATTATTCTCAGAAAAAAGAAATCAAACACATTAACATAGCACTTAATGCCCTTACATATCTGACCCTGGTCTACATTCCTAGTTCATGTCGTTCCAATCCCCTTCATTCAAGAAATACTCCTACCATTCTGAACTACTTTCACTTTTTTGAATACCATGCCCTCTCATTTTTTGCAGACTTGACACATGAAATTCCATTGGTCTGAAACACATCGATTCCTTCTTTGTCAAAGTAAATTCTATTCAGTCTTCAAGAACTATCTCAGATGTTGCTTCTTCCAGAAAGATTTCTTTACACTTCCATCAGACTGGCTCATGCCTGTCTCTCTTCTACCATAGCACACAGTACAATTTATATCTTGTTATATTTATAACATTTATGTGAGTACGTGACTGATTTCCAATTGTAGAGCATTATCTTTGCAAATGATATGACTTAAATTGGCATTTAAGCAGTCTTCACCAAAGACATTAATAAAAAGTGTTTGTTTCTTCAGTCTGATTTATAAATTATCTGCTATCAGTTACTTATTAACTAGGAATTGCTTTTCATTATATTAACCGCCCAATCACTTCCTGCTTTTCTCAGCCTCTGTGTTCTACCCATGCTCTGAAGATAGGTGGGTTTTGGTGGCCATAATGGCCTCCTATACAAAAAATGTATCTTTTCCACCCAGAGAAAAATACAAATTTTAGATTTGCTCTTTTGTGTCAACACTGAGTATCCCACATGACAACTTCTGTTTGGCTACCTCATATTCATTATTCAGAGAGACTACTGCTATTGACACATGTGACTTCCCTTATGAAGTCTTTTTAATTTGTATGTCCTTTACTATAAGCTGCCTTAAATCTTTGAAAAATACTACTGAATTTGTAAAAATCTAAATAAAATAATTAAGGAATTAATATAGGCACTTAATAAATAATAATCAACTAAATGAATACTCTCACCCTGATTTTATTTAATGCAATTTTAAAATAATTCTCCTGAATCATCTAATGCAAATTAATAGTGTAAAGACAGGTTTTTACATATTTTAATAGGTATAGAAGCATATGGGGGCCTTGAGGACTTTAAGCACCCCTCAAATGATAATACCTGAAAGTATATTTTTTATATTATAATAAAACTCAATTTGTTTGAGGATCAGTTTGATTCAGATCAATTTTATACATATGATAAAATTATCTCTTATTCTCCTTTTGGAATATATTAATTAAAAGTTAAAAACATCAGAATTAGGGTGCATAGTTTGTCTAACACATTTTTGGTTTAAGAGGATTTTTTTTTCACCTTAGTAATACTATGATCCGATATGATCTTATGATAAATATTTAAAGATGTACAGATTTTTACTTGTGCTTGAGAACAACAAATTTTCAAATGCCAATCACGTTTGCTTTCTGTGATCCTAAAAAGAATTCTCATACACAGTGAGAAAATCTAAAAATGGTATTCTTTCATTATCCAGAGTATTTGTCTACCAAAAACCATTGAACAAACCCAAAACAAAATAATCTTGATTTCAGAAAGTATCTCAATAACTTCTCTTTCAAGATATTTTTTTTTTCTTATCTAGTCTGTAAGGAAATCAATCCTCTGAGGACAACAACATAACCCATTAATAACCTAATAATTTTTTCAACCATTTAATTTTTCTAGTGAAGTTATAGCCAAATGAGGTAAAAAAATATGTTACCATTGATTTTATATAAAGAAGATTGAAAGATGATGGAAATAAAAGAAAATGTTATCTTGTCGCATTAAGAGTGTGAACTTTGGAGTCAAAAAAGTTGCATTAGAATTAGGGCTTTTTCACTTATTAGTTATAAAGTAACAAACTTTGGCAAGTTAAATTAACTTCCCTTAATTTCATCTGTGAAATTAAGATAATAGCACATATACAGTCCCTAAAATATTTCTATTTTTAAGGATTATTTGACACTGTATACATAAAGCACACAGCACAGTGCCTGGTCTGTACCAAATGTTCACAACTGATGGGTAGCAAAATTCAAGAAAATAATTCTTTCAGGCATCAGCTGTGTTGGAATATCATTGCTATTTTATTCTTTCTACTACTGTAACAGTCCTTCCTAAATTACCTCATTTGGATCAGTAAAACAGCCAAGGGCATAATCCACTTCTAAAATTTAAAATAAAATTTTAAAAAGTTATTTCCAAGTAAACCTGGAGCACACAAAATGGCTAGAAGTTTATAATTCCAAAGTCACTCTTTGTCCCACTTTTCCAAGGATTTAGGCAAGGGAGGAATATTAACACTGATTTATACCATATTTGCTCAAAGAGTGATAGCCTCATCTCTCAAATTTTAAGTTCAGACATTAAGGGAAGTAAGTTTTATAAATCTGAACTAAACAGCAAAGTTTATAAAGTCTCCAGTGATTTCCTGAGAAACCAGGCAGCATAACTTTATTAAGGATAGAAATCAAGTTTCTTGATCCCACTGTTTCGGAAAATGTTTTCAGTGCACAAAGAAGGAAAGGCAAGAGAAAAATAAACATGCCAACAAAAGAAAAGGGAAAGAGAAAGAAAGGGAGAGAGAGATGAAGAGAGAGAAAGAAGAGAGTTTGTCAGTCTCAATAGTGGCATCCTCTCTAGGATCAGAAGACAGCTCTAACACTCATGTAAAAGATCAAAGAAGCCTAGAGTCATCACACACTGAAAAATAGCTAGGTGTTTGAAACTACCCTCTACTTTAAGAATTATAACACTTCTCAAATAGATGAATACTATCACCGATGCCACTAACGGAAATGCATTTTACAAACACATTAAATTCTACTTAAAATAATATAGCAATGCATCAATTCCAGATTCACTTAAGTTAAAGTTTTTCAGGGATGGGAAATCTACTTTAGATTTATAGGGGGAAAAAATAACCTAGCAAAACACCAACCTTAGGTCTGTGAATATTTTAAGTAACCTGTGAACAATCCATGGGAATCTGGCATCTACTAATGCTCAAATGTATAATCCATAAATTAATTTCTTATCAATGCTGATGAATGCCTATAATCTTTGGGCCTGTGGCTTTATTGTAGATGTTTTTTGACAGCTTTTTAAAATTGAAACATAATTGATTTTATATATTTGTAGGCTACAGAATTGAATATGAATACATGTATACAATATGTGCTGATGAATCAGGATAATTAGTATACTCATATTTACAAAACATAATGAATTTTTGCGACCCTTAACTAATTTCTTGCTACCCCCCCCCACCTCCCTCTTTCTCACCTCTAATAACTACAATTCTGTTCTCTTTTTTTTTTTTTTTTTTTTGAAGCTCAATGTATTATTGTGATTATTTTTCTCTTTCTTGCTAACTTTCTTCCTTTTTTTTCCCTTCCTTTATTTTAGCTACCACTTATGAGTGAGAACATGTGTTGTTTCTTTTTCTATGCCTGGCTTATTTCACTTAACATAATTTTCTTTAAGTTCATCCACATTGCTACAAATGGCAGAATTTCATTCTTTTTCATGGCTGAGTGGAATTCCATTGGGTGTATAGACCACATTTTCCTTATCCAGTCATCTGTTAATACACATTTAGGTTAATTCCAACTCTTGGCTATGATAAATAGAGTTGCAATAAACATGGGAGTGCAGATATCCCTTTGACATGATGATTTCCATTCTTTTGGGTATACAACCAGAAGAGGGATTGCTGGATAATATGGCAGTTCTGTCTGTAGCTGTTTGAGGAACCTCCATACTGCTTTCCATAATAGCTCCACAAATTTACAGTCCCACCAACAGTGTAGAAGGGTTCCCTTTTCTGCACAACCTCATCAGCTTTTGTTATTCTCCATCTTTTTGATAACAGCCAGTCTAACTGGGTCTCAATGTGGTTTTCATTTGCATTTCCCTATGCTGAGTGATGTTGAGCATTTTTCATATGTCTGTTGGCCATTTGTATATCTTCATTTGAGAAATGTCTATGTAGCTTCCTTGCCCATTTTTTTTAGATAATTTATTATACATACGTGTGGAGCACAACATTGATTTTCAATAACTGTACAATGTGTTATGGTCTTTGCTCATTTTTTAGTTGGGTTATGCATTCTTACTGTTGAGTTAAGTTCTTTGTATATTCTGTGTATTAATCCCTTATTAGATGCATTGTTTACAAATATTTTCTCCCATTCTGTAGGTTGTCTTTTCACTCTGTTAATTATTTCTTTTGCTGTGCAGAAGCTTTTTGGTTTGATATGGTCCCATTTATTTTTTCTTTTGTTGCCTTTGCTTTTGGTGTCTTATTCATAAAGTCTTTGCCCAGTCCTATATTCTGAATGTTTCCCATATTTTTTTAGGAGTTTTATAGTTTCAGGTCTTATATTTAAGTCTTTAATCCATTTTGAGTTGATTTTGGGATATGGTGAGAGGTATGGGACTAGTTTCATTCTTTTATGTATGGATGTCCAGTTTTCCCAACACCATTTATTGAAGAGGTAGTCTTTTCCCCAATGTGTGTTCTTATTGCCTTTGTCAAAGATCAGTTGGCTGTAATATGGGTTGATTTCTGGGTTCTCTATTCTGTTCCATTGGTGTGAGTGTCTGTTTTCATGCCAGTACCATGCTGTTTTTGTTCTACAGCTTTGTAGTATAGTTTGAAGTCAGGGAGTGTTATGCTGCCAGCTTTGTTCTTTTTGTTCAGGATTGCATTGCCTATTTGGGGTCTTTTGTTGTTCCATATGAATGGTAGGATTTTTTTTCTGTGAAGAATGTCATTCTCATATTTATTTTTAATTATTACAAATTACATTTACATTATATTTTCAAAAATTTTGTTACATTGATCCATGTAGATATTCATTAATAAAACTGATCTGTAGTTTTTCATCCTATGACTAAACCACATTTTTATGTCATTCTCCTACTGTGAGGTGCTAAGGTTTTCACTACTTTTTTACTGTTGAAAACATTGTGGCATAAAATCTCTTGATGTATCTCCCTGTGCATATACATGAGAGTACATCAGATAAACTAGCAAGAATTTGAATTGCTGTGCATGTGTATCTTTCAGCTTCACTGGCTAATTAAAAATTAATTTCTACATAAAATATAACAATGTATGCTCCCACAATGTATGTACCCTTTTCCATATTTTTTTTATTATACATATTTGTGGAGTACAGAGTTGACTGTAGTATTTGTGTATGGTATGTGATGATCAAATCAATAGTATTAGCATGTTCATCATTAGAAATCATAGTTATTCTTTGCGTCCCTTAGCCAATTACTCCCTAACCTCTCTCCCACTTCCCCTTCCCACCTCTCATAACTATAGGACTGTTCTCTCCCTCTGAAAGTTCAACATTTTACTGTGGTCTCTCTCTCTCTCTCTCTCTCTCTCTCTCTCTCTCTCTCTTTCTCTCTCTCTCTCTCAGCTCCCACTTATGAATGAGGACATGTGATATTTCTCTTACTGTGCCTGAATTGTTTCACTTAACATACTTTTCTCTGGGCTCATCCATCTTGCTGCAAATGGAAGAATTTTATTCTTTTTTATGACTGGGTGGAATTCCATTGCGTATATATACCACATTTTCCTTATCCAGTCATCCATCAATGGACATATAGGTAGGTTCCATAGCTTGGCTATTGTAAACAGAGCTGCAATAAACACAGGAGTGCAGGCATCCCTTCAGCATGATGATTTCCAATCCTTTGGATATATACTAAGTAGTAGGATTGCTGGATCATACAGCAGTTCTATCTATAGTTGTTTAAGGAACCTCCATAGTGTTCTCCATAATGGCTATACTAATTTACAGTCCTACCAACAGTGCAGAAAGGTTCCCCTATCCCCACACCTTCACCAGCATTTGTAATTCTCTTTCTGATTATAGCCAATCTAGTTAGGGTAAGATGATATCTCAAAGTGATTTTGATTTGAATTTCCCTGACGATTACTGATGTTGAGCATGTTTTTTTATATCTGTTGGCCATGTGTATGTCCTCCTTAGAGAGATGTCTATTCAGCTCCTTTGCCCATTTTTTAATTGGATTGTTTGGTTTTTCAATATAAAATTGTTTGAGTTCCTTGTATATTCTAGATATTAATCCCTTTTCAGATGCATAGTATGCAAATATTTTCTCCTGTTCTGTAGGTTGCCTTTCACTCTGTTGATTGTTTCCTTTGTTGTGAAGAAGCTTTTTAATTTGATATACAATTATGTGTTTATTTTTCTTTTGTGTCTGTGCTTTTGGGGTCTTATTTATAAAGTCTTTGCCCATCCTTACATCCTGGATTATTTCCCTTATGTGTTCTTAAGGTAGTTTAAAAGTTTTAGATCTTATATTTAAGTCTTTAATCCATTTTGAGTTGATTATGGTGTATGTTTTTATACTACAACAGTGAACTAGCAGAAAAAGAAATCAAGATAGCAAACCCATTTATAATAGTCACCAAAAAAATTAAATACCTAGGAATAAATTTAACCAAGGAAGTGAAAGATCTCTACAATGAGAACTACAAAGCACTTAAATTAAAGAGGACACCAAAAGATAGAAAGACATCCCATGTTCATGGATTGGAAGAATCAACATAGTGAAAATGTCCATACTACAGAAAGCTGTCTACAGATTCAATGCAATCCCCATCAAAAGACCAATGAAATTCTTCACAGAAATAGAAAACACAATTCTAACATTCATATGGATCAACAAGAGTACTAATTTTTTTTCTATTTTAAAAATTTTAAAACTCTTTTCTTGCCTTCAGTTAATCTCCTTCATAACATTCCAATTCACTGATTTTCTTCTCAGATATGCCCAATCTACTTAACATATTTAGTTTTTAATCTCAATGGCTATTTTTTTGTTTCTCAAAGTTCTATTTTTTTACTTTTTCAAGTATTCAGTTTCCCTTGTCATCTTTTTTTTAATTCTTAATAATTTAAAATATAACTCTTTTATATTCTTTTTCAGAGTATTATTGTATTATTTTTTCTTGGAGCTCCACTATTTCATTTTGTTTTGACTTTCAAGTCACACTCATGTTGAACTGTTTGTCACACATTTAAGGTTTTTGATTGAGAGCTCATCTTCAGCAATGGCCATTTTCATATGTGAGATTCCTGATGGACTACATTGTAAAGAATCCTTGCAGGGTGTTTCTTCTTGTTTCTACCATAAGTGCAGAAATTATCATTAGCCAGGTCTATTTTCATGTCTATATCTAAGCACAGAGAGTTTGAAACCCTTTTAAGTATGAATTTAAATCTCAAATGTATGTGGATACAGATTTAAGTTTTCAACTTTTCATGTAAACCTTTCCCCTCATCCCCAAATCAAAAACCCAGGCCTAGACATAGAAGCTTTCTTGTCAATTTTTCTTGCTGGGATAGATTATTTTTAGTCTATCTTTGCTGAGGTTACAGCCTATTTAGAGGTCTTAGTTCTATTTCTCTACCTCATTCAGACCCCAGACTCCATTTACTATTACAATATTAGGAGTGAAATACCGAAGCCCATGACAAAAAGAAAACAACCCCTTACCTCCAAGCCAAAAGAGAGGCTGCCTCCACCGGCTGCCAACTTGTCTTGTTAAAAGGTAGGGAAAAAAAAATAATTAAAACTACTTTCCACACAATGTAACTGTTTTCATGATCCAAATAATTGATTTTCTCATTTCATGAGGAGATGTTGATTGAATTAATAAGAATATGTGGCTATTTGCACATCTGGACCATCTGACTATGATGTGCCTTTTTCTTACTGAAATATAGTAGCGTACCTTACCTTCTTTGAGGGACCCAAAAAACTAAAGATTACACTTCATTTTTTCACTTTGACTTTCTATCAATTCAACCTCCTAAATTCTTTTGTGGGTAGTACCTAATTCGATATGCAAGATGGCTATACATGGAAAACGTAGAAAATTATCTAATGCGGGGTGAAGAGAGTCAGAGAAACCTTGATTAAATTTGAATTTGTGAGCTACTGATTATATTAAGCTTTAATCCTTTGAGTTATTATTTTTTACTTAGTCCTGATCAGCATTCTAAATAAGGGGAAGGAATTGAGGGAGAAGAGAAGAAAGATGCGGGAGGGGGAGGAAAAGAGAACAACATTCATTGAGTAGGTACCTACTCTTAGTTACTTTCTGTTTTACCTGTGCTGTCATTTAATCTTCACAACAATTCAATGAGATGTAATTAATTATTATTATCTGCATTTTAGTGGCAAAGGGCTAGGGCGGTATGGTAGAATATGAGGGTAAAAAGCAGGCTGTGGATTGAGACCGCCTGAGTGTGATTTCTGGCTCTACTACTTATTTTCTTTGTGACTTCCATTAAATTACTTAATCTCTTTGTGACTTAATTACCTTATCTATTTAATAGAGATGAAGGTAGTAGTTATTTCATAGGGCCATAGACAGGATTAAATAATTTAATATATGTGAAGAACTTACGAGAGGTACTGGTTTATAATTAGGTCTCATAATATGAGTTAGCTCTTAAGGCATGGAAATATTTTAAAACTTGTTCATAGAATAAGAGTTAGGGCTGGTTGTTTAGCTCAGTTGGTAAGAGTATGGTGCTGATAACACAAAGGTCCAGGATTCAATCCCTGTGCCAGTCAGCTGCCAAAAACCACCACCACAACAAAAATAAAACTTCATAAGTGGCTGAACTTGGACTTGAACATTGCTATATCTACTTCCAAAAGCAGAGTCCTTTAACACTATCCCATTATAATTCGGGTAACACCAACTGTATATTTTTAAAGAACACTCATTGGATTTTAATGTCAAGGAGGAATACTGACCAGTTAAAATTAAAGAAATAGAACAATGTGAACTAAAAATTAATTAAAACAGTCACTAGGTTTATATATTAGAAGTTAATATATTAAAGTACAAAAATTGGTCATTAAAGGAAAATATTACCTTAAAAAGGTAAAATCAGATGCATATATTTTGTTAAGTGTTATTGAGAAAAAAATCTTTATAACTAACACGAGCATTTAATTTTTTAAATTAATATTGCCTTTTGAGAAAAGAAAAGGAGACTAATAATTTCAATAATAAATATACTGGTATAGATATAAGTGCATAAGAAAGAGGGAGTTGCTTTGGTCTGAATGTGTCTGCCCAAACTTCATATGTTGAAATCCTTTAGGAGGTGATTAGGTCATGAGCAGAGAACACTCATGATTGGGATTAATGCTCTTATGAAAGGGACTCCAGAAAGCTGGCCTGTTCCTTTGACCATGTGAGGACACAGCTAGAAGGCAATATCTATGAACGAAAAAGTGGGCTATCACCAGACATCAAATCTGCCAGCACCTTGATCTTGGATGCACAGCCTCCAGAACTGTGAGAAATTAATTTCTGTTGTTTATAAGCTACCCAGTTTAAGGTACAGTAGCCCTACTGTATCTATAGGTTCCATATCTGTGGATTCAACCAAACACTAATCAAAAATATCAGGGAAAAAGAAAACCACAAAGTTTCAATTATAACTTGAATTTGCCACATGTCAAACACAACACTGAATCCATGTGAAAGAGGGGATGTATAGGCATCATATGAGCTATTATACATAAGTTAAAGACTATTTAATGTATAAAGGAGGTTGTGTATAGGTTATATGCAAATACTATGCTACTTTATTTAAGGAATTTGAGCATCCTTGGATTTGGGTATCCTTTGGGAAGGGGGGTTCCGAGAACTAGTCCCCCATGGATATTTTTTTATAGCAGCCCAAACAGACCAAAACAGAAGCAGAGTGGGAGACATGTGGACAGGGATGAAATGAGAGAAAAATCATCTGACTGTACTGTAGTGACAAAGATGGCAATGGCACAAGGAGTGACAGCAGACTTTGATGTCCTGGAATGTTCCTAATGCTTAGCTTCTACTATATTATTTATTGTCATTTTGTTTGTCATTTTAAAAATCAATACAATATTAAACACCTTTCTGAAAAGAAACACCCATAATCCTACTGATTTAACATAATATTTTTATTTTGTATTTCCTTCATGAGGTTATTTTTATGAATTATTTGAGTATACATACTTTACTATATTCTGCACGATTTATCAATTAAAACCAAGAACATTTTCCTTTTTTTCATTAATAATCTGTTATTTTATTAGATATAAAATGTCACACTAATTGAAGAATCATACTAAAATTAATCTTTTCCTATTTGTATATTTAGGTTAATTTTATACCGCTCTTTTAGGATATTTTGGGAATACAAAATTTGCAAACATTTTTATTGGTTTTTCTCATAAATTCCTTAAAAAATATTGCTAGGAGTAAGATTATTTGATCTAAACTTACAAACATTTGTATACTCTCAATATCTTGAATTTTAAAAGGACTATAACAAAGTAACAAAATGTCTCATTAAAATGCCGCATTCTTTTTAATAGTGAAATAGTATTCTATTATATGATAATGTATTAATTTTACAACTAATTCCCTACTGATTGACATTTAGATTGTTTTTCATTTTTTATTATTATAAATAATGATGGGAGGACATCCTTGTTAATATATCATATATGCTCTAAAGAGTATTTCTACCCAAAGAAACCCTAGAAAATGAAATTTCTGAAAGGGGTGCATTTATATAAATATAATTAGCATTGCCAATATTCCCTTGAAAAGTTCTATCAATTTTTAGTTCCTTATATAAAATTAGAGTCATCAATACTTTCACAATGCTGTAGGTTATTAATCTTTCTATATTTATATTATAAATAAAACAAACAGGTAAATAAACAAATAAATAACCCCTCACTGTTGTCATTAGTGTTGTAATTGAAGAAACATTAACTTTTTTTGATCATGAATATATAATATGGGGGAAAAAAAACTTGTGGACTATTTATTCATATATCATAAACCTTAAGGAAACAGACTTCAAAAAAGTGGAAGAAAGATAGGTATAAAGCCAAGGCTAAATGAAAATTGATTTAAATGGATGAGAAAATCCAAAAAGTAAATTTTTGACAGTATAATTTTTAAATATCACAAATAATATTAAAGTGGCTGAACTGAAAACAAATACGTAGGCAACATATTAACAATATATCATGTTACTGCAAGTAAATCTTGATGAGAAGCTCAGGTTTCAAAAAGCATTTAAATATGGTTGTAGAGCCACATAGCTAGAGCAAAAACATGCCACTAGTTATAATATTAAAAAGAATAATTTCAGAAGAGTAAAAACGGAAGGATGAGCTAAAGTTCAAACAAACTAAGAAAGAATCAAGCAAGAAGCAACCCACACACACGCATACAAAACCAAAGACCACAATACAATACCAGTAAGGATTTGAGGAATGCTAGAGTAAAGATTACCCATAACAGACAGTCAAAACAACTTACTAATTATTTGGCTTCCAGTTTTTCTACCTAGAACTATAGCCATGCCATTGCAAAGAGTGAAATAAGGACATGAAAAGATAGTTGTTGTCCAAAGTATGTAAGAAGATAGAAGGAAACAAATGAGTTTGAATGTCTTGGCCCAAATGATTTGTGTTCCAGAGTGATAGATGTGGATATGAATTATTTCAAAGACGCAATTAAAGATCTATGAGAAACAGATTGGAGTCAGAAAGATCTTGCCCTAATGTTTAATAATAGTAAACATTAAAAACTGCATTGTCATTTAACTCAACAATAACCCCTGGCTAACACTTGGAGCATATCATCTAAAGAACATGTAGGTGTCAGTGTGGGTTCTATCAAAAAGAAAAAAAAAAGAAATACATACAAGCATAACTATGCATAAAACCTTTTACAAATCTGTATTTCATCTTCTGAACTGAAAAATGGAAGAGGTATGACAGAACGGTTCAGTGAATGTTAACTCTTATATTCCAGGATGCTATGTCTCAAAATCTTCAAAGCTGCTACATGTTCTGCTTGTCAAGGACTGAAAAAGAGAAATACTTATTGTATTTGTGTTATTAAATATGTTTAAAATCTTAGCCTGATTCTTTATATCTTAAAAATGAATACCGAGACAAGACCCACAATGAAATGTAAAGAGGCATGGAATTAACATGTAAATGTGATGGTCAGTTTTACCTAACATTAACTTCAAATGCTGTCAGTTCAAAGAAGCCTAAAAGGAAAACAGCATTCTTAGTCTTTGCTAGTGTTATTTGAACATTTGCATTTTAATTTGCTACACCCTGATTTTGTTACATGGATTATTTTATTATACCAAGTACAATGTATCACATGTGCTTATTAACTAGATGTGTATCTGTTAGAAGATGATGACCTATACACTCTGCAACTATGAAATTAAGATATGCTGAAAACAAATTAGGGTAATTAATCACATTATCTTGTGTCATTCAGACAGGCAAGAACAAGACTGCAGTGAAAAGATGGAATCCACTTATGAATTTGTAACTTAGGTGAAAATCTGATTGATTCCTACTAAGCAACATTCAGACTTCAAACGTTACTCAGCATCACTTCATTCCTTTAACTGAGCAGCATTATTATCAAGTTTTAGTAAGCAGGCAAAGCTAGTCTTGAAAAATTAGGTTGCTGCTAGTATCTTGGATGACTTTACAACTAAATGTTTGCCCAGTAAACATAATCATTTCTGCTCCATAAAGTGGTAAATTGCCGGATCCTATATCATTTTCTCATCTTTTTATTAAAGATCTTTTCTTTCCTTTTCACCCACAAATGCATGTGCCTAGGATATTTCAGCCAACTGAACCAGGTACTTTCTCACTAGAATAATCAATCCATGAATACTTCTGAACATTTTACCTCCCTATACATTAATAGGTCTACTGTCAAACTAATACCCCCCAAAAGGTCATTTCCCCTCTTACTTATCATGTGTAATTTCTTACCCTATGGTGCAGTGATTTGAGTCTCTACAAAGACGTTCAAATCACAATAACATCAAAAAGTATACAGCAAAATCAGCTTAAAATGCAAGGTGAAAATAATAACTCAATCTCTGAGAGGTAATTTAACATAATATTCTCATATTTTAATGGAAAAAGTATTTGAAAAAATAAATAAGAGAACAGAGACTTTAAATGATAAATTAATAAAACCAAATTAAAGCATATGTATTGAATTTTGTACCTTAGCAACATAAGGTACAGGATATTGGCAAGATGGAGGAATAGGAAGCCCCATAACCTCCTTTCCCCCATGTATAAACCTCCTCAACAACCACACATGGATAAATTTCATAAACCAGAAGCCCCTGTGCCTCAGGCAGGAGTGAAATCAGCCACATACATCAAACTAGTAGAAAAAAGTAGGCCACTTACTTGGCATAGTCATTCCTGCTGGCTCAGCACAGCAAAACAGAAAAATTTTGCAGCTCCCAGATTCTCCCTGGGTGGGGGTGGGGAGGGGAAGAGAATATCAAAACTCAAGTCCAGTGTTCAGACTTTCATGGTGTTGGTGGTGGGAGGAAAGCTTCCTGAGGGATTGATTTCTGTCTTGCCTGAATCTGAGTACTGACAGAAAAGTGTTCCAGGTTGGGGGCCACCAAGCATTAAGGCAACCGTCTGGACTAGGACACTCATTAGCCATAGTCTCTCCCTGACCCTGCTGGCTCTGCACAGAGCCAGTAAGAGAAAATTCCCAGGTACTCCTTGTGTGGGGAAAGATATGGAGTATGCATCCAAAGTTCAAGCTTTTTGGAGAGCTTCCTGAGTGACAGGTTTTTGTCTCACCTGTCCCAGAATGCTGAAAGGACCTGGCATACCCTAGATACCTAGGCCAATGAGAACAAAAGAGAGCTGGGCAACCTGCTGTTGCTCCAGAGGCTATGTGGTAAAGCAGCCAGAGAACAATACAGCTCAGAAGCTTTTCCCTCAGTGGAGTAAAAGAAGAGTGGAGCTAGTGCTCAATGTTCTGCCTTTGCAGGTAGCAACCCAAAGAACTGCTTTCCATCTTGACCAACTTGAAACACTGATTGGGCCTGGCATAATCTAGGATTCTGGGGTCTGCTGAGAACAAAAGAGAACTGGGTGACTTGTGGTAGCTCTAGAGAACCTGCAGTGATGCAGAGAGGCACCACAGAAAGTAAAAGATTATGAGCTCTGTAAATAAGAAATGAGCAAATACCTGTATTTGGAAATTTACATATACAAGTTCAGAAATGACACATCCACAGAGAAGGTATGAGAGACCCCCAAAACCTCAAACTTGTCTGATTGATGAAGATCTTTCTCTGTATAAAGCCAGTTCATAAAATCTGGGAGAGGTGGCTGTTTTTTTTCCAACATGCAGATCCCAACACAAAGTTACAAGCCACATGAAGAAACAGGAAAACATGATCTATTTAATGGAACAAAATATATCTTTAAAAAAAAAAAAAACAAAGAAACAAAAATACTTGAATTACCTGACAAAGAATTCAAAATAACCACTATGAATATTCTAGAAATCTTATCATGATATCAGGAAACTAACACATGAGCAAAATAAGAATATCAACAAAGATATAGCAAATATAAAAAAAGAGTTCAGCAGAAATTTAGGGTCTGAAGAATACAATAATTGAATGGAAAACTCATAGAGAAGTTCAACAGCAGACTTGATTAAGCATAAAAAAGAATCAGTAAATTCAAAGAGGTCATCACAAAGTACTCAGTCAGAGGAGCAAAAAAGAAAAAAAAGAGTAAAGAAGGCATAAGGGACTTATGGGACACCATCAAGCAGACAAATATATGCATTGAAAGAGTCAAAAAAAAGCAGGAAAGATTTTTTAAAAAGGAAAGAAAAATTATTTAAAGAAATAATAGCCAAAAGTTTCCCAAATCTAGGGAATGAAATTATTCAAGAAGACCAATGTATCCCAAATAGGATGAAACCAAAGAAGTCCACACTAAGACACATTACATAAAAAAGTGGTAAAAGAAGCCCTTCAAGTTGAAATGAAAAGATGCTTGATAGCAGTGCTAAATCAAATAAATTTTAAAGATCTCTGGTAAAGATAAATATATAAACAAATACAGAATACTGTAATATAGTAACCATATGGTGTATGAGTCACTTTCAATTCTGGTATAGAAGTTAAAAGACAAAAGTATAAAAAATAATTATAACTATAAAAATATGTTAATGGGTGCTGCAATGTTACAAACTGATTGTTTGTGTCACCCCAAAAATTCATATGTTGAAATCTAATCCCCAGTGTGTTATTTGGATGTTGGACCTGCTGTAGTTTGGATGCCTGCACCTCCCAACCTCACTGAGGCTTAATTCCTACTGTAACTGTTGAGGGTGGGAAATCCTATTATGGTAGCTCAAAGGCAAGGCCTTGAAGAGGTGGTAGATTATAGAACCATGCAATAGTGAATGGATTAATGATGGTGGTCAGTAGCATTGTTCTGAGGGCTTTAAAAGGGGAGTATGAATAGTCCATCCCTCTCTCTTCTCTACCACTTCTGCCATGTGAAACCCCTGGGTCACTGTTGCTACTGCCAAGACCCTCACCAGATTTGTTTGTTCCCTGGACTTTGGACTTCCCAGCCTCTGAAACTTTAAGCAATAAATTTTATTTTCCCTTCAAAGTACTGAGTTCCAAGTATTTTGTTATAAGCAACAGGAATGGACTAATATATGGCCTTTGGAAGGTAATTAGGTCATGAGGGTGAAGCCCTCATGAATGGTATTAGTGCTCTTATAAAAAGATGCCAAAGAACAAGCTAGTTCTCTTTCTGTGATGTAAGGACACAGCAAGAATAAGGCCATCTGCCAACCAGAAAAATGGCCCTCAAGACAACCTGACCATGTTGATTACCCTGATCTTGGGCTTCCAAACTCCAGAACTATGAGAAATAAATGCTTGTCTTTTTAAGCCACCTGATCTACAGTATTTTGATAAAACTTCCCAAACTAACCAAGATATAAAATATAAAAAGATGCTCTCACTTGTATGTGAAACCTAATAATGTTAAACCCACAGAAAGAGAGAATAGAAGGAGGGTTACCAGAGGCTAGGAGTGGGGGGAGAAAATGTGGAGGTGCTGATCAAAAGGTACAAAGTTTCAAAAAGACAGGGGAATGGTGAGTTGTTAATCAAAGGCTCCAAATTTCAGATAGACAGGAGGAATAGATTTTGATATTTATTACATGCCAGGATGACTATAGTCATTAATAATATATACTTCAAAATAACTAAGAGTAAATTTCAAATGTCTCAGCATAAAAAAAAAGATAGGTAAATGAGGTAACGAATATGTTGATTAGCTTGATTTAATCATAACACATTGTATACACATAACAAAACATTACATTGTACTCCACAAATGTATATAACTATGGTTTGTCAATTAAACAACAAAAGAAAGATTTTTTTTTAAAAAGAAATTTGAATTTCTACAAATCTTATTTGTGTATTTGAGATATACTCTAGGAAAATTAAAGACAAAACAATTAGATAGAAAAACATGGGATTTGGGAAATGGTAGGTTAAAAATAACTGGAGATAAAAAGGCTCAAAGAAAGGGGCATATTTCATGAAATAGAAAACATGGTTAAACAGCTGAATAAACTTGACTAAAAGGATTAAAATTAATTAATTAATATTATTATTATATCAGAGTGACCTAGATGAATCTGTCAGGTTCCAAATGTAACTGAACCTGTCCAACGCATGGAGTGGTGACTGCTAGACATCCATTTGACTTGATAAACATTATTATACTTTAATATACAAGCAATGTTGCTGTGGCATCCCAGGTAGAAAGAGTTAGAAAGAATCCCTATTTCTTCATGGAACTCAGCATAGAAATGGTACTGCAGAAAGGTTTAAAACAATTGCAGAGACATTTGGTGTCCTGAGGGCTTTGATCTGTGAGAATTAAACATGTGGCATGAATCCAAAATAAAGAAAACTTTTTTCAAATGGTATCTTTCTTACAAAGGGTTCCACCAGTTGAGATGAGAGGGTGGCCACACACCTTTCTCAAGAGATTTTAACATCAACTAAGAGACCAGAGTGGAAAGCCATAAGATTAATTATTTCTGAATGCCTATAAAACACATTCTGGAAACAAGAAGAAATCACTAAGATTTGCAATGGGGTAGTATCAGATTTACAACTAACAGTGGGGTATGTTACCTGATTGAAGAGTCATCAACATTTAGATTACTTATATTAACATATCTTAAATAATACCAACAAGATGGTGGATGACAAACATTTATTTTACATTAAGAAGTTTATTAAAGATTGCCACACAAAAATAATCAAAAAGAAGAAACATAATTTTCCATCAGACAATGGGAAATGGCATTTGATAAAAATTAAACACTTGCTCTTGGTTAAAACTTTTAGAAAGCAAAGAAAGGGATATTTGCTTATGAACATAATACATAAAACAATACCTAATATATACTTAATAATAAAATACTGGAGTCATTCTGGCTGACATCAAGAGAAAAAGAATGACTTGAACTATTTCCATTATTATTTAGCATTTTCCTGGAAGTTCTATTCAAATCTAATAAAACATTAAAGAGAAAGGGATAGAGAAATTACCATTTTTTGAAGAATGTAAGAGTATGTGCCCAGAAATTCCAAGAAAATAAACTTAAAATTCTTAGAATCAGTGAGAGTTGAGTGAAAATATTTTAAAATTAACACATATCTTCATTTTTATATGAAATAATAATAACCAGTCAGGAAATATTAAAACCAAGTTTTGTTCCAGTAGCTATAAAAAATAATCTAGAAACACCACAAAGAAGAAATATGTAAGACTTTTGTGAAGAAGGCTGCCAACTTTTCAGAGATAGATAGATAATTTTACATTTAAATATTGAACACAGTTATTCCATATTCTTGGTGGGAGACCAAATATTGCAAAGAGTGAACAAAGAATTTTTAACATTTCAGAATTTTCCAGTTTTTCTACGATGAGTAGGCAAATCTCCTATAATAAAGGTAATACATACCTTTGTGATATGGGAAGATCATCTAAGGGTGTATTTGGGGTAGATTTTATGGGGAAGAGACTTGAGTATGAAAGACCAGAGAGAACACAGCTGTATGACAAAAACTACAAAAACAGTGAAAAGGAGAAAGATCTTTGAGAAAGAAATGACAAGATTGTATAATAATAGCATAGAGGGACTGAAAGGGAGAGGCATCTAAGATGACCACAAGGATCGCATCCTGAGGGACTGGAGTATGGACAGGAAGAAAACCGATGTGAGGAACAGGGAAGAGAAGCAGATCATGAGCTCCATTTTGGACACAGTGTGCAGAGTGTTCCCAACAAGTTCAGGGTATTAGCCATGCTGTTCTGTAGATGTGTATTTTAACTACAGTGATAACGACACTTGAAATATGAACATGATGCAGCAAGTAAGTGTATTCAAAGAAAGAGGGCAGTGGGCGAGACGGTGGATAGATGATGGCGAGAGATGGAGGGTTGTGTAGTCAAATATGAGTTCCGAAAGGGAAAGGAAGAGGAAATTGTGATCCGTAAGACAAATCGAAGTATTGCTGCTTAAAAAACAAATGAGTTTTTTTTTTTAATTTTAAGGAATATTACAGTATCTTTTAATAGAAAATATGTTATCATTCTGTGTTTAGAAACATAGTCTCCATGTGACCCTGAACAATACAAGTAGTAAGTCTAAAAGTTTGTCTTTTTCATAATTCTATTAGTTCAGGTGTTCCTTAAAGGATAAGGGACTACTTGGACTTCATAAATCCCACATTTTATAGCACAGTGCTAGGTTTCCCTCCAAATCTTAATAAAGAAAATCTGGCAATGTAAAGTGCCACAAAGTTATAAAATCTTTGAGTCATCACAGCAGATATGCACAAAATTATTTAACGCAGGTGTTTCTGAAGTTAAGGCATATTTGAGGAGTTAAAGGTAGCACTCTCACATTCCTGGTGTGATTCTGTGCTAATGTTAGTACACAGAGATACAACATTAAATGTTCCATATTTCTGCGTGACTCATTTAGCTGGTAGGAATTCGTTATAGCAGAGTCAAAGCTTTCCAACATGTCTGTCTTTATTTGGTAGTTTCTATGTTTATGTTTCCTCATTTAGAGAAAATTCCAGAGAATTTGGAAGCCCAAATGAATATCACGAGAATGGTTTAAAGTTTTACGCGCCACATATTATTTTGAGATATCCCTATAATGAAGAATAGAAACTCTCTTGTTGGTATTTCTGAAATATTACACATACATTTGCACTTAGATGATGATACTGCTAATATTTATATCCACATCAATCTTCTTTCTACTTTAGAGACCCGTGGCACAGAGACCATGCTGCATTGTTTTGATATTAATAATGCTTACTAACACAGTGTCTTGTGTATAGTAAGCATTCATTAAATATTTCTTCACTAAGTAGATGAATTAACCAAGATAATAATTTAAAAATTAAATTCTTATGAAATAATACAAACATTCAGTAAGAATCTCAAAGATATAATGTATTAATTCTTCAATTTACTGAAATGTGGAAGTTTGATTAGAAAGTTTTCTAGGTACTAAGTTACATCATGATTTTAATTTCTGACTATGATCCTAGTTTAGAAATTCTTTTTTGTATACTGTTTTCTTGCCTTCAACTCTGACCAAAAGCAATTCATTGAAAGTATTTATTTATTTATTTTTGTATTTTTAAAGATGACCAGTAAGGGGATCTTAACCCTTGACTTGGTATTGTCAGCACCATGCTCACCCAGTGAGCAAATCGGCCATCCCTATACGGGATCTGAACCTGTGGCCTTGGTGTTATCAGCACCACACTCTCCGGAATGAGCCACGGGCCGGCCCCGAAAGTATTTATTTAATTATTTCATAAACATAAATTTTGTAGAATCTCAAAATTTTCTATTCTTTATCACTTTTAATTGTAAAGCATGTGAGTTAGGGACAGGTGGTAAAGAAAAAAGAGATTCGAATGGCTCTGTGCTATGTGAATCAAGGGAGTTCTAGAAATCAATAATATCAAGTTGTTGTAACTCTTATTTTTCTTGGAAAACTAAATGCAACTCTTCCTTCCAACACATTACCAAACAACAGGAAAAAAGATACTATGATTTTTGTAAGGTAAAGATGAGGGTTTTTGCTATTTATATGGTTCTGAATAAATTTGACTGTCTTAGCACAGTGTCTGGCATATTGAAGCCACTGAACAACACCATCTATTACTATGGTACTGAAAGCTGTATTATAGACAAGAAAGTTGTTAGCTCTTTTTGTAGGAGTAGTATTTGGGGATTTAATCAAAGAGGGATAATCTATGGGGGAAATGATATAACTTTATAAAAGATGAAGAGATCAAAGATAGTTATGTATAAACATTGATTTTTTTTTTTTTTTTTGACCAGTAAGGTAAGGGGATCGCAACCCTCAGCACAGTGTGGTCCACACCACGCTCAGCCAGGGAGCACACCGGCCATCCCTATACAGGATCCGAACCCGTGGCCTCGGCACTACCAGTGCCACACTCTCCCGAGTGAACCACGGGGCTGGCTCAATTTTACTAGCTATGAGATTCCATAAACTCTCTGTGATTCTACTTTCCTATGTATAAAATAAGAATTATGCCATGTACCCCATTCGGCTACAATGAGGATTAAATAAGATAACGTATGTGAAAATGTTGCCTAACACATAGCAAACATTCAGAAAAAGAAGTAGGAATGGAGAGAGAGAGAGAAAGAAAAAGAGAGAGGAAGGGAGGGAGGGAAGGAGAAACTAATAAAGAAAGAGGAGAGAAAAGGTAAATTACCAATTGCATTGCATTACTGTGTAACTAATCACCCCAAAACTTAACAGCCTAAAATATCTATTATTTCACAGTTTCAGTGAGTCAGGAATCCAGGTACCTGACTTAACGGGGGCCTCCGGTTCAGATTCTCTCAGAAGGCTGCAATCAAAGTGTTGGTTTAGTCCACAGTCCTCACAAAGCTCAAGTGGGGAAGGTCCACTTCCAAGCTCACTTGTGTGATTGTCGGCAAGATTCAGGTCCTCACCAGATGTTGGACTGAAAACCTCGGTTCTTTGATGGCTGATGCCTCTAAGTCACCCTTAGTTACTTACCAAGTAGACTTCTCTACAGGACGGCTCACAATATGGCAGCTTGCTTCATCAGCAATGATATTCCATCACTTTTTGCTGTATTCTATATATTAGAAGTGAGTCACTAGATCCAGCCCTCCCATAAGGTTAGGAAATTAACCAGAAACTGAGGTTTTCAGGGCAGGGATCATGGGGGATCATTTTAGAAGCTGCCAAGCACAAGTGTTCATTCACAATAATGGCTGACACTTATAAATATAGTGGTTAGGAGCATGGACTCTGGAGCCATACTGCCTGCATTCAAATACTGGCTCTATTACTTAATAACTTCATCATTCAGATCAAGTTATTTGACCTCTCTGTTCCTCAGTTGTCTCACCTGTAAAGGATAGATGAAAATAATCCCATAACATTATGACTAAAGAACTTAACATTACTTAACATATAAAAAACTTAAACAGTGCCCCAAATAGAGTAAACCCTCAGTAAATGTTAGCTGTTGTTGTCATCATCGTCATTATCTGTAAACTGCTGAAGATAGAGGCAAAATGCACCAAGTGACCAAGTGACAAAAAACAAAGGAGAAAAATGATTCAAGTGAGCCTATCTACTCTTTCAACACGTCTCCCAAAGGTATCTTGGGAAGATACATTGTCTGGATTAGGTTTGCAGCTTGAAAAAAGTCCTGCAAACTGGAGTGTGCATTATGTTCTGTTGCAATGGCAAGTCACGGGGGGGCGGGGGGGGGGGGCAGGAAGCAAAAATTTCCCACAGCCTTGTAATGGGATGAGCCGTGTCACCAGTGGCAAAGGAGAACTTTCCCAGTAATTTCTCTGAGACAAGAAAACAATTCTAATCAAATATATCAAATAAGAATTTTGGATCTTTCCAAGCCCTTCCCCCAGAATAGCAAACCTAGAAATATAAGAGAAGCAATCCCAGTTGTAAAAAATGGGAAAAGCTGTTAATTTTACAGTGAATCTTATTCATGTTTATTCACAGTAGAGAAATCGTGCTATTTCCAGCTTCTCCTTTTATTGCTAGTAGCCCTCACAGAATTACAACTAGTAAAATATTCATTTTTCTCTTGAGTGGTGATGAACTTCCTGGTGGAAAAGGAATACTTTTGTGTACTCGATACATAATAACTCAAATATTTGAGCATGTTGCAGTACAACACTGTCTAAACAAGAAGGTGTTTTATATGCTTAAAAATCCAGGTGTATATTTTTTTTCTGTGCTTACAAGAAATGTAGGTAAAGGGGACTCTTGAAACAGATAACCTAATGCTCTCATTTTAAGGATGAGGTGAGGCCAGAGGGCTAACAAACGTGCCCAATTTACATGATTATTGGATTACAATAGAATTGTAGCACACATACTTACAATAATAGTGTCAGTGCTCGGAAAAGCATTCTGCCAGATCCTTCCCATTTCTACCTCATATAAATCTCACACCAAGTATTATTATTATTATTCCCTTTAGAGAGGAATAAACTGAGGGTGGGAATTTTTTTATTATTGATTATGCTTATTCATGGGGTACAAAGCTGACCATCACCACTTGTGCCCAAGATGTGGTGGTCAAATCAATGCTATCAGCATGTCCATTACCACAAATTGTGATTATTCCCCATGTCTCCCACCCAGTTAATTCCCAACCTCTCTTCCCCTCCCCCCCTCATCTCCCGCACCCCTTTCTGGCAACCCTAAGTATGTTCTCTCCCTCTGCAAGTCCAATGCACCACTGTGGTCTTTCTCTCCTTCCTTCTTTCTCTCTTAGCTCCCACTTATGAGTGAGGATGTGGTATTTTTCCCTCTGTGTCTGGCTTACTTCACTTAACATAATTTTCTCCTAGCTGACCCATATTGCTGCGAATGGCAGAATTTCATTCTTTTTTATGGCAGAATAATATTCTGTGGTGTATATATACCACATTTTCCTTGTCCATTTGTCCATCATTTGTTGTCCACATTTAAGTTAGTTCCATATCTTAGCTACTGTAGATAGGGCTACAATGAACATTCATTTCTGTGATATTTCTGAGAACCCAATCTATATGTAGAACCCAATCTATGTGATATATTGGGTTGTCTCACTATACAAAAGACCTAGTTTCTGCCTTGAGGAGTTATCTTAGTGTAAGGGCTGATGTGGGAGACACACAACAGCCAAGTAAATAAACATATAAATATGTTAATTCAAGTAGTGATGGGTGAAGGAAGCAACCAGAGAGCTGTGTTAAGACGGTGTTAAGAAGGAGAACCAACCTGAAATAGGGTTTTTGAAATAATAATACTTAAACTGAGCCTGGAAGGAGGAGAAACAGTCAATCTGAAGACGGGAAACAGTATTCCAAGAAAGGACCTAAGAGAGGAAAAATCTGACTGTTCAAAGAACTGAAATAAGTCTGCTATGGGCTGAGCAACTTTTCTGAAGTCATAGGGCTAAGCACCAGAGTGGGTCATCCCCAGCCTGCTAGACTCTAATATCCATGCTCTTTCCCCTTCCCTGTGCTCGTAAGAGAACTAGGTACTAGGAAAAGGGGCTAAAGTGACCATAATTCTAAACCTTTGTGTGCTCATAAAACATCTTCCTTCTAAAAGTCTTCAAAGGTGACAGCAATCCCAACAGAAACCTTCACCTTTAAAATTGAATGTGAGGAGTCAAAGAAGACAACAGCCATTTATCTTGCTTATTCATGAACACAAATTCCTAACATGAAATGGACTAAAATGGAGAAAGGGTTTTCCTTCTACACATCTCAAAATAGGACTACACAAGAGCGTAGAACAATAGCAGAGCCACCTCCTACTCCTTCCCTGAGGCAATGCCATTTGAAGGTAATGCTGGTTCCCCAATATCCAAGGCTAAGTGAATTCTTATAATATTTTTCTTGATGCTCTACTGACAGTTCTAACTACATGAGTAGCAAGTAAGTTTTATCGTGGCACTGAAGAGAGAGAGAATTAATAGTTTCTGGCCACCTACTAAATGCCAAGTAATGTTCTAGTCCCTATGCCTCAGATTATATTTTCCCTCATAGCAAACTAAAATATAGGTCATTTCAAAATGTAGTTATTTGAAAAAGGTTTAGAAAAAGTAAGCTGTTCACTCAAATTAACACAAATGAAAAAATTTACTTATACCAGATTATAGTTTTTATATTTCCCCAGTACAACTGCATCTTCTGATGTAAGCTATTGGGGTACAGTGGCAGAGTTTTTAACATGGATGGAGGAAGATTTTATTGCATATTATGCTACACAAATAGCCTCAGGTTTAGTAGTACAATTATTGCATATATTAAAAGAACAGGTTAGTAATGGATTATATTCAACCCGAATGGCAGAAAAATGGATACATTTTAATACATCATGATCACTGATAGGTCATTGTACCTTGGCAGCCATAAATAAAATGTAGAGAAACCCTGTGCTGTAGTTTGGCATTTAAATAAAGTTTCCCTGAATTCCAATCTGTGAGCAAAGGCAGATTCAACAAATCTCTGAGGACAGTCTCTGGTGTAGGCAAACAATTTGGCACTGAATGCAAACACCCCCATACATCCCACATTTGTGTGCTGAGTCAAATGCTACAGGAATATAAATTCCTGCCCAGCAGACTCTGGGACTCCATGCTTGCTTTCAGAGATCGTTTTGTGAGGTGCTGTCCCAATTCTCCTTTTTTACACTAATAGGCAGATTGCCTTACAAGTACGAATCATTATCAAAGTAGAACAGGGACTTGACAGTACCTTTCATCAGCAATTTCAAATGCAGTAGCTGGATGCTAAGGTAAAATGAATCAACCTGTACTAAAAGCAGGTAAGCTGAGCTACAAGTTAGCTTTTGG
Organism: Galeopterus variegatus; assembly: GCF_000696425.1. Classification (NCBI taxonomy): domain Eukaryota; kingdom Metazoa; phylum Chordata; class Mammalia; order Dermoptera; family Cynocephalidae; genus Galeopterus; species Galeopterus variegatus. The sequence goes on from NW_007727655.1 coordinate 201,762, forward strand.
AAAAGGGCAAGTGTAAATGAGGACCACAGTCCTCTGAACTAAAGAAAAAAAATATTTCAATACAGAACAGTATTACTGATCTCCCTTCCCCCAAGGAGTTCTTAAAATTTAGATTTACTTATTTTCTCTCTCTTTTAACTCTCTTGCTCATTTTAAAAATGCTAGAATATGAGTGTTAGGTTGAAGTACCCCCTTAAAAAGTTATATAAGTAGTTGCACTATAGGAATGCCCAAGTGAGCCTTTGTGAGTAAAAATAAATATATAAATAAATAAAAACTAACATTTCTGAGCTTCATAATGGGCCAGGTACTGTGCTAAGAAATTTCATGTGAGCCTGGATATAAAATGGAATGTTTCCTCATGTCTCAGCGTTTGGGCTAAAGTTACACATCTGCAGACAGTGGGAGATAAGTTCTGCTGTGTCCTGACAGTCACCTGAGTACACTAGAAGTGGCCACACCAGCCCTTCAGGCTTCATCTCATCACCCCATCCAGTTCGTATAAGGTCAGACGGAGGAGAGTTGCCAGCCTAGGAGGAGGGAGGTGGTTCTCCGCCAGCCACCAGCCAAGAGATGCAGAGCATCAAAATAAAAACTCACAGACATCTAGAATACCTGAAAGAAGAAAAGACAGTCATCTCCCTCCAGGCCTGGATGCTTGAGGACCTAGAGAAACCTACAGACTCAGCTCAGTGTTTTCATGAAAGTACAGTGTGTGGAGAAATCTCTTAGAATCTTGACATGTATCTTCTAGAGTCTTGACCTAAATCGAGATCAGTAGTTGCTTTTCATCAGAAAATTCTGAAGGTAAGAGGATGACTAGAGACGCTCTGGAGTGCGAGACAAGAGGAAGGAGTAGCAACAGAATGATTATGCATGTCCACACTTGTTATGGAAAAGACGAAGGGGCCAAGTGGATTCTGCAGAAGATAACCAGCTCGAGCCATATTACTGAGACTACCCAAGGTAAAGGGGTGTGACAAGTATCTTGGGGTAAACTACTGAGACAAGGGATAGCCTGGCTAGTGGACTCAAGAGGCCATACTTCATGTCATCAAGTGCCCATGTGGAAGTCTGATGGGCATTCAACCAACCCACACATTTGCACCTTACAAAGCATAAACCTTTAAACATTTGACAAAGCAGAGGGAATGACAAATAATGTGAGCCAACACAGAACTTCGAAAAGGACAAGAAAAATAAAAATAACTTTTCTCTTTTTCATCCTCTTCTTCTTAACTCTGGAAGAGCTTGAAGGGCGAAGAAGTGGGGAGATGGAGGAGAAAAGAAATACTGAGGGTTACTAAAATAAGAAGCCATGTTATCCACCCAATATAAGTGGGGTGGAATTAGACCATAGTTTAGGATTTACAATTGAAGTTTAGATAAAAACTTTTAACTACCTTAAATTGAATCCTCATGGCAATAATAAAATTATTCTTTTTTAAGTAATCTAAGTCTGTAGAATCTTCTCTAAATACTTTTGGAGTAAGGGAAGTTCAAAATTTTTGAAGGAAGTAGAAAAATAAAATAGTTTCCTGGTTGAACCATGCCACGTTTAGCCTACTGACTAAGTTAGTTGCATGTTATCTTCTCTTAACTTTACAACAGCCCAACTAAATAGGGTTGGGAGCAATAAAACAGCTCATTCAAGGTCACATGCTTTGCTGAGATTGATCTGGGATTCCCAAGTCTCTTCTCTTCCTGTTACACAAGAGAATTCATAAAGAATATGAAATTAAAACTGGAACATCTAGAATTTAGGTTTGTTTGAACAAGTGATTAAGAAATTTATTTGGAAAAAAACAAGAAAAATCCTAAGAAGACTACATGTCATGTATTAAGACTTTATTTTGTTCTCATAGTATTCCTCTTATTCCTGAAATAAAACAGGAACTCTACAGATGGCCTGGGAATGAGGATAGAAACAGAGAAGAACTAAATGAGGCAGGGGTGAGGGGACATTCCAGGAAGAACAAACAGTAAGAGCAAAAGAGACACGCAGATCTCCACCTCCACTTGCTCTTCCTTCCGACAGAAATGCCTCCCCCCACCCCCATCTATCACATCCAAAGTTCATATTTACAGCGATGACTTGCTGATCTCCTCGGCCAGGGTGAGAACCTCTCTCTCATTTAATAGTTCATAGTAATTTACTTTATACTACATTGTTTGTCTTTAATGTTTTGTCCCCTTCTCTGTCTCCCTTTCAGATCCAGTTTAAAGAATAGCAACTTTGTGTTCTATGCATCTTTGAATATCTTGTAGCTAGCAGAGTATCTGATATGTAGTGGACTTGTTGAATGTAAGAATAAATGGACAGCGCAGGGGAGTAAAGACATGGATTTAAAATTATTGAGGCAATCAAATTTACCTGTGACAATCAAAATATCCTTTGGGAAAGGGTGCAAAACTAATAAATCCAGAATAAACTCCAAAAACAACAAGCATATTTTTGAGAAAAAAGTAGATGAGATTTATTTGGTTGATTCACTGATAGATTTAAGGTTTTAGAGTCATAAAGTAAAGCAATATTCACACACATTATGAAGCTTAGCTTGGATGATGTGGTCTCCTCTGTCAAGGTAAATTTAAATTAAAAATACTTTGTGTGTGAATATGTTAATTTAATATCCAGTTAGATGTTGTGTTAGGCAGAATAATGTTTCTCCCCAAAGATGTCTATGTCACATAGCAAGAGGGGATTAAATTTACATATAGAATTAAGGCTGTTAATCAATTGATCTGAGGATAATGAGATTGTCCTGGTGCACCCAATGTAACCACAAGGGTCATTTAAAGGGGAAGAGGGTGATAGAAAAGGAGGTCAGAGTCAGAGAGAGATTTGAAATGCTATGCTACTGGCTTCGAAGACAAAGGGAGAGTCTACAAGTCTGGGAATGTGGTCAGCCTCTAGAAACTAAACAAGGCAAAGAAACAAATTGTCCCCTAGATCCTCCAGAAAAAACACAGCCCTGTTAATACATTGATTTTAGCCCAGTGAGACATGTTTCAGACTTCTGACCTCCAGAACTGAAAGAAAATGCATTCGTGTTGTTTTAAGCTACTAAATTTGTGGTAATTTGTTACAGCAGCCATAAGAAACTAACGCAGACATTAAAGTCCACATTAATGAATTGAATGGCAATGTTTGATAGAAACTTAAGAAAATAGCCTGTCTCTTATATTAGTCATTGACTTAAGAATTTAATCATAAAGGACAGATCTCTAACCTTAAAAAAGTACACCTCATGCGGCTGGTTATTTTTCGTGTTTCCTGTATCAATGGTTAGTCATTGCTTACCCAGAATCCTCCTCTGTGCCTTCTCTGTAGCACTGATTCTGAACATCAGGACCTGGCTGTGCTGCCTGCAGAGAACTGTGTCCTTTTCCATACTGTATATGCAATCACTAACTCGCTTGCTGTTTTTGGATAATGCTTTCATTATCTCCAAATCAAAATTTCTATTTTTAGCTGAACATTAAAGCCATTTTCCAGGCTTTTTCCTGTTTTGTCTAGGAAATAACTCCTGGAATAACTGGAATCCATTGTGTATATAGAAGAATATAGAGAGATGGCCCCAAATTAGGTCATGCTTTATCACCATGTGCATGAATCAAAGTTTATTGGCCTTCTCCCCTTTTGTCCTGAGGACACGTGTCCAAAGGGACAGGGGGAGGGAGGGAAAGGACAAAATAAAACCCATTTGGGTAGAGTGCTCAGCTTAGTCCAGGCTCCCTATATTATATGAAAGGGAACTCTAAGAAAGCTAAAGGAGGTATATTATTTCTTCAACCACATCTAGGTACCTAGGAAATGTTTCCATTTGTTCTGACTACCTAAAATCCTAGCTATCCATCCCAACACAGAGAGGATATCCCGAGAAAAGCATGCTGACCTGTTTCTTTTCCTTCAGTTCAGCATCTCACTGGTGTCATCTTAAGCCCTCTATTATATTTCTTGTTGTCATTACAGCCCTCCAAGGATATTTGCTTTTACTCTGGACAATAACCTATAACATTTTGTCGTGGCTCAGGTTCGTTTGTGGTCCTGTTGGGAAGCCTTATTAATCATTTAGGTTCCACAAAGTGCCATCTCTCGAGTTAGGCTGAATATAAAGGTTGCCAGAAAATGACCTGAACCAAAACATTTTGTCCCTTTCCTGCCTCTCGCTTTCCATACATGCCCACTTTCTTTCCCATAAACATCTACAATATGCAAGTTAAAACTCCCTCCCCATCTATTTCCACCAATGAAAACTGCATCAAATTCAAAACGTTAGTATCTTCTATAATGAAGTGTCCACATCCACTCTATGTGTAATAAATGGCGAACCCTCAGAGAACACTGTCCTAGAGTTTGTAGGAAGAGAACGGTTTTGTGACAGCTGAATATATGAGCATTTTCTCTAACATGCCTCTGACCTTTACACTGAGACAGGCATTTTGGTGGTGATAAAATACTTAGTCTCTATTGACAGGAAAAGCATCTACAAATGACAATTTTTATGACATAGTAAATTGTCCCAAATGCAACTAAGATAGTAATACTTTTGTCAAGTAGAAATCTCAGAATTGAGCTTAACCTGCCAATAAAATCTTTAAAAATAAAATAAAGTAGAAACAGGTTGGCCTTGGCATATATTTGGCTTTAGGCCATCTCCTCTTGAAGTTCAAATACTACAAGACACTTTATGTCAAAAGAAATTGCTTTTTTGCCACGTATGGAAGCTCAATGTCACAAATTCCATTTTCTTCGTAAAGGCCTCTCTGAGTTTCCATTGAAAGAAAATCAGTCTAATATCACTCTATCTGCATGTCCCATACTGCATCTTATACTTGGTTATTTACATACATGTCTTATCTTCCCTGCTAACCTTCTCCTTTCTTTCTGGGATAGGGAGCGAAAGTGGTGGTAGTGACAGAAAAATAAATTTTGGTTGTATGCTTAAGAGACTCACTTTCAAAGCTAGGCTAAATAATTTACAGGCTACATACATTTTTGGAAAATCATTGTGCCTCCGTGAGCCTCATTTTATCTTATTTCTTTAAGCTCATTTTAGTCAGAATTGAGGGAGGTACACTGGTGTCCCTTATCACCGAAGATAATTTTCACCTGCTTTTCATTAGAATATCTTTCCTTAACATTTCCCCCCTAGGTGTTTGTGTATAATCTGTGTAATATAGGCTTTATTTCTTCTGTTGCTAGTGGACATGGGAGAAGGACCTAATTATACCTTTTACAGGAAATATTAATAAAATACTGGATTCCTTAGTACTTTGGAGCTTATGCTGGTGATCACAAGATGCCAAGAGTCCCCAAGGAAAGAGTGTCAGCAGAGCTGTCTGGGGACAAATGTCTCTGAATTAGTAGCAGACAGCCCAGGGACAAGTTTTCACTGCTATAACCCCTGGTCATAATAGTGATGGGACAGAGCTAAAACTCTGAGAGACCAGGGAATGTTACAATGAGAGAAGTTGTTGCTGTTGTTTTGTGGTTATTTTAATAATATATGCTTTGTTCAAAATTGAGACTTTTGAGCTGGGCAAGAAGAATCCTTAATTTAGTTCCTGAGGTTCAACTGACTGTTAATTAAATCACTTTAGCCTTCATAAGGATATCCTCTGGATCTCCAAAAGGCTATCCTGAAAAGAAGGTCCTAGTGTTAACATCAATGTAAGATATGTTTTTATTTATTTATTTTATTGGTTATGAATATTCATGAGATACAAAGCTGATTGTCACCCTTCACGCAAGATATGTTTAAGAATATCTATTTGCAGAGTCTAGTTTTGTAAAGTATTTGAATTAGTGTCTAAATTAGTGATTAAAAAATGCTCTATAAACAATTAAGTGCAAGAAAATTTATAGGAGAAGTGTTATGCTATTTGTTACTGTTTCTCTCAACGTGCTTCATATGTAGTAGTACTTCAGTATATGTTGGTTAAATAAATGAACAGACATGCACAAATGTTATTTACCTTTTCCTTATAAAACCAGCATTTTTACACAAATCACAGAGCATCTATCATCAATTGACCTAATTGCCTTAATTAGCACTTCCTTGACCTCCCTAAGATCCCCATTTTAAATATTGTCATGTTGTCATAGCAACCTGCGTTTTTCCATTCTAGCACTTTACACAAGTATAATTAAATATTTGGGGGGATTATCGGTTTAATAATTATCATTCCTACTATGTTGTTTGCACCCTGACTGCAAGAATCATGTTCATTTTGTTACAACTAATACATTGGTTTTTTGTTTTTTTTTTAAAGATGACCGGTAAGGGGATCTTAACCCTTGACTTGGTGTTGTCAGGACCATGCTCACCCAGTGAGCAAACCAGCCATCCCTATATGGGATCCAAACCCACGGCCTTGGTGTTATCAGCACCACACTCTCCCGAGTGAGCCACGGGCCAGCCCTATAACTAATACATTGTTAAATATTTATTGAATGAATAAATGCATGTACAATTTGATCCTCTCCAAAGTAGTGCCAAAAGATACGGTATGTTGCTTCTATTTTTTGCCTGGGGATTTTATTTGTATTTTAAACCCAATTAATACATTTGTACCTTAGATGATCTGTTACACCCTCATGATGGCTTAGTAGGAGAAAAGTTAAACTTCCTGGCTGGGCATATAAATCCTCATGAACACAGCCTGAACTATTCTCTTCAAACTTTGACTTCCCATCATGTATCCAATTTTCTAGCCACACTAGGCTGTTCAGTACTCTCCAGATACTTTAAACTTTTTATGTACTTCTTTGAATTAATTTAAATTCCTTATGGAGGGGGAAGTGTAAAAAGTGATGGTATTTAAATAAATCCTTTAGTGCCCTTGCTAGGCTGTTTCTTCTGCTTTCCCTTCCTACCTCTTTTCACTAACCTCTAAGGTCAAGCTCAAATACCATCTCTTTCATGAAGCTCTTCCTGATATTCAGCCCATTCCACATTTCTGTGTGGAAAACCACACAGAATGAATCACTCACTTCTCCGTGTTTTCACAGCACTAAGATACTTTTATATTTTATTGCATTGTGTTATATAGTCCGTTATCCATCCGTCTCTCTCTATCCCTAGGCTTAGGGAGCTCATGAAATGGGAATGTGTGGTATCCATCACAGTACACACAGGATCTAGCACAGTGAATGGCACTCAGTGGGATTCGGGCATAGCTTATTTTGGGTCTTCTGCTTCAGAGTTTTGAAAAGCTGCAATCAAGGTGTCAGCCAGGGCTGTGGTCTCATCTGAGGCTCATATGGGAAAGCTCTGCTTCCAAGTTCACATGGTTGTTAGAAGAATTCAGTTCTCTGCAAACTGTTGTACGGAGGTCCTCAAGTTTCCTGCTGGCTATCAACTCGAGGCTGCCCTCTACCTCTTGCCATATGGTCCTCTCCATATAGCAGCTCAGAGTATGGCAACTTGCTTCTTCAAAGCCAGAAAGGAACAAAAAAATTGTCTCAGCAAGATGAGTATTACAGTCTTATGTAATGTAATCACCTTTGCCATATTCTACTGGCTAGAAGTAAGTCATGTCCTGCACACACTCAGAGGAAGGGATTATAAAAGAGTGTGAACACAAAGAGTCAGGAATCATAGGAACCACCCTAGAAACTGTCTGCCACAGCCTCCTTGGAGAAGGAACAACATGGGAAAGAGGGAATGATTCTGGAGTCTAAACAATGCAACATAATGAATCTAAACCAGGATAAAATAGAGATGCCCAAAACCAAGCAAGGTAGTAGCTTCTCAGGGTCACTGTATAGTGCTCATGTTTGTGCAGATAATCATGCTTAATTTAGATATAAACAGTATGCAGTTTTCGTACTGTGTGATGGGTAAGGCATTATTATTTAATTGGTTGTTCTTTATAAAATTCTATACTAATCTGTAAATATTTTGTATATATATATTAGTTTTTATATTTATATTCACATTTATAAAGTTTAAGTTTACTAATCTAATTAAAGAATAACTTTCTACTTCAGGAGTAGAGCTATAAACAAGTACTATTTTCCCTTAAGCAAAAGCGAGTAGTTTGTTGAGAGCATGGACCAGAATCATACCCCAGAGAATAATTATGTGGCTCCTCTTTAAGGGGTCCAAATACTTGCAGTTCAGAGGGGGCCTGGCATTTCAGGGCTGGACCACCCAGACACAAGAAACTCACATTACTTTTAAAATATGTAGCTACATGCCAGGCTCAATCATATCTTTCAAACAAAGCACTTGTGCCTAAATGCAGACTGCTGTGTGACAATCAAGTCGCAGCTGCCAGTTTTCATATTGAAGTCCAAAATCATCAAATACTTTAGGAGAGAGTCTGATGACCAAACAAAATAAGCTTTGTTAAAAGGTATTTTTTTTTTTTAGGATAGAGGATGTTCTACTCAGGACTTCTAAAAAGATATTTGTCCCTGGGAACTTCTTACCAAGGTAAGAACCAAATTAGATATCCCTTCAGGTGTTACTGTAAATAGAAATGAACACGAAATAGTCTCTAAATAACTACTGTAATTCAGAGTATATACTGAAGTCGAACAACACTAAATAAAGTACGTGTGTATCTGTATAGTGATAATTTGAAGGGCTTAATTTTATCTAGATATACTATGTTAAAATTAATTAGCTTTTTCATGGTGTACCAAGGCAGTTTAAAAAATCCAAAGATTTATTATCTTTGTTCCTTGGCTATTGTAATTATGTTTATATTTTAAAGAATGGTTGAAGCATAAAAAGGTATAGTTGGAAATACACTGGGCTTAGAATAAACAGCCTTGGATTTGACTTCTAACTCTTCATTAAACTAGTCTTATGATTTTATCAAACTTCTCCTATGAAAAGTGGGGAGAAAGGATTGGACTTGAAAAATCTCAAAGCCATTTTTTTCTCTAAAAGCCATGTTTTAGGCCCCTGGTACATTTTACACCAACAGTTATCTTGGAAATGCTCAAATATAATCTCTTGAAATTTGTAAATATTTATGAGACTTCAAAAGGTGTCCCACACATGCATTTGAAAATCTCCTTAGTTGATGAATTCCATGACTCACACTTGCAATAACAACACGGCAATAAGAAATCGTTTTATTTATTTGTTTTTACTTTTCCCAAGTAAATGTTCTTTCCCTGCTGCTATCTCACCTTTTTAAATAAAGTGTCCTAAATGGAGTTTTTCTTATAACCAGCTTGGAAACACTTTTGCCATCAAATTCCTTGGAGCACATTTAATATAGAATTATTTGGGATTTTTCCTATCCCCAAAACCATTCCCATATAATTCAGCAGAGAGCTATCAGCAATGCCAATCTGAGTGGGTGCTTTCTTGCATCTTCATTGTGGGGCATAAAAATGTGGGCGTACATAACAGCCATCTTAGAAATAAAGATGCCCAAATAGTGTATTATTAAGGTATTAGAAACCAATCTGTTTCATCCCCTAAAAAAAAGAAAACAACCTCTTTTATGTACTTGTATTCTGCTTCAAAAGCCAAAGCCAAACAGTAGAACTTCACATAAAGCCAGAGAAAAATTAGTCCTACTAATTGAATGGCCTTTGGCATAAAGAAGAAAAGCAATGCTCCATGCTCAATTTATAAATGAGAAAATTACATGTACCACCTGCAGAGACGCACAACCTAATTTTTTTTCCTATTCTACAGCTATTTAGATTGTATATTCCTAAAGAAAAGAAGCCACGAATTAACACACAGAAAAATCACTCTGGTTCCAAATGAATTACATGACTAGCAAGTGAAACTTATAAATACTTAAATGCTCATGGTTAACCTTCAATATAAATAGTAAAGATGAAGTAATTTTGAGAAAATAAGTCCCATTTAACTTAAGAACATTGCATTCATGAGGTCTAAATAAAAAATAGCTAGTTCAACAGTGATAGTATGCATTTATAGTTAAGGTGATCAAACATTTCTCTTTATACCTCTTGCTAAGAGCGTCCCTTTTCACCCTAATTGTGCCCATGTCTGTGTTCCAAAGTATATGGTCATCCTGTTTATAGTTCTCAAGGTCTTACATGACAGTAGCTAGCAAAGGTTACAAAACATCCCTAGGCATTGATTAGAACATGTCTGTTTTTATGAGCTCCTGCTTAGTTTTTTCAATTGCCAACCTTTAAATAGAGTAGCACAAAATGTCAAAATTATTCATCAAGGTATCTATGTGGAGAACTGACTCATGAATATGGAAATAGAAGATTATAACAGTGGGTTCAACCAGAGATTTTCCTGGCCTGGAATATCTCCCGTCATGGATGCTAAGTCAGATGTTACAAATTGGCAGTCTGTGGGCTGAAAAAAATCCCATAGGTGCTTCTTAAGAGGATTTAAACATTTTTAAATTGGCAGATTTCATATAAAAATATAGTTTCAGCTTTCCTTGAAAAAGCCAATATCTGGAAACATTGACCTAAATTCCACAGGGCAATAATAGGCAGGACCTACATAGCAGCTGCCTCTTCTGTACAAGATGCTCTCCAGCATATGACAGCCTTCCATCATTATCCTACACCCAAGCTCCTCTGCTCATTAAATTACCTTGTCTGGCTTCCATAGGCATTTGGATTTTCTACTTCAGGGTTAGAAAATGAGAGTAGTAGTTACCACAATGTTTGCTTCATATCTTAAAGATATTTTCCTATTTCTTATTTTACCAGGCCTTAGGCTAACCCTGTGATATATCTTATACCTCTCAGTGGTATCTCCTCTTTTTATTTAAATTTTTTTTTTTAAATGTAATGATCTCTGGGGCTGTGCTCTAAACCATTTTACTCTTCTCACTTTCCTTGGGCAGATCTAATTATACCTGTGGCTTCAATATTTTATGGATGTCTCTTAAATATACATCTCTCTCTCAGACCTCTATTCTGACCTTCAGGCCAAAATGTCCAACTATTTAGGTGATACATTCATTGAAATATCTTATAGGTACAACCAACTGAATAGGTCCAAAAACTTATTTATTATCCTTTTTACAAAATCTGCCTCTCTTCCTATATTCCCCATCTTAGCGACTGCCTTGTCACCTACCTGAAATAAATCCCTGACTCCTCTCTTTTACTTTCCTTCATGTGTTTTTTATTCTACATTCAAGTCTCTATTTTGCCACTCCTACTCCCATATATTTCTATTTTTTTAACCAATATCCTTATTACTTATCACCTGGATTACTAAAATACTCTTTTAGTTATTGTTCATGTATGTCATCTCTTTACTATCTAATCCAATCTTGATATGAATTTTTAAAATCACAGATATGATTATTTTATTTCTAGTACTTTAATTCATTGAATTTAGGATGGAAGTTAAATTCTCTAACAGCATAAAAAGCTATTCACAACTTACTACTGGCCAGCCTCATAGCCTACCGCTCTTCTATATTGACATATAAAAGAGTTATCTGGAAAAATCATGTCATTCTGTGTTTCTAACTATGATATGGACTCTTTCTTTCTCTATGGAGGCAATAGCTACTTTCTCTTGAAGTCTCAGCTCAATTGTTATCTACAGGAAGCCCTATCCCCTTGACTATTTTGGTGTTAGGTGCTCTCATACAATATATTCCTCCACCATAGGGTGTATCATTGTATATTCTGGCGTTTGCTTGTTTTCTTGTATGACTTCACAACTGGACTCTAAAAGTTCCAGAAGACAATATTAGTATCTCATTTATATTTATGTTTACAATATTGAACAGTGAATGGCATATAGTAAGCACTTAATACAGATAAATGTGTTTATATGATTAAATAAATAGGTACTTTAAATGTTTAGTTCAGTGATCTTTGAAAACTGGTGAAACTTAATTGATCATCCTATTCAACTAAACCAACTTGACCTTTTTCTGAAAATGCCAGTTTAATGACTTCCCTTTTTAAAAAATTCTGTTTTCTAAAATTTCTTCTTTTATATATTAGGAGAGGCGGTGGTGTCTCTTCCTGTGTAATAAAATTTGGTGATGATATTTATGGGCTCCCTATATATACCAAAAAGTGATTTTAAAGAGATAAATATTATATCCATTCTCAGCTATCTATATTGACTGAATAGTTCTAACTAGTTTTATCTTCACCTGTGCAAGCTGATGTCTCTGTGGCCATGTTAGGTTCTCAACTTTGGCCATAGACTGATTATGACAGCTGCAACCTTGGATTATAAACTTTTTTTCAATTATTATCACTTTAATTCAGTCTTATACTGAAGATAAAGCTATTACGGCAGCGTAATATAATAGAAAGAAAGAAGGAAGGAAGAAAAGAAGAAAGAAAGACAGACAGACATACATACAGGTAGGCAAAAATACTACCATTACTGATTATTTGCATAGAAAACTCAAGATAAATTATTATTAGAAATAAGAAAGAGGATTTCTGGATACACAATAAATATGTAAATCATCAACAGTATTCCTGTCACAAGCAGTAAACAGCTTATATACAAACAAACTGGAAAACCTAGAAAAAAATGGATAAATTCCTAAACACATACAACTTACCAAGGTTGAATCATAAAGTACTAGATAACTTAAACAGACCAAAAATTAGTAATGACATTGAAGTGGTAATAAAAGTCTCTCAACAAAGGAAACACCAGGACCAGATGGCTTTACTGCCAAATTCTACCAAACATTTAAAGAACTAGTACCAATTCTTCTCAAACTCTTTCAAAAACTGAAGAGGAAGGAATACTTCCAAACTTTTTCTGTGACACCACCATTAACCTTATGCCCAAACTGGAAAAAGACACAACAAAATAAAAAGGAAAACTACAGACCAATATCTCGAATGAACACAAATGCAAGGGTCCTTAACAAAATACTACCATACGGAATCTGACAACACATTAAAAAAATCATTCAGCATGATCAAGTGAGATTCATTCCAACATCACTAATCATCAGAGAAATGCAAATTAAAACCAGAATGAGAGATCGTCTCACCCCAGCTAGAATGGCTGCTATCAATAAAACAGAAAATAACAAATGCTGGTGAGGATGCAAAAAAAGGGAACCCTCCTACATTGTTGATGGGAATATAAATTGATACAACCATTCTGTAAAACAGTATGGAGGTTTCTCAGAGAACTGAAAATAGATCTACCTTATGATCCAGCTATCCCACTGCTGGCAAATACCCAAAGGAAATGAAATCAATATATCAAAAAGATGCCTGCACTCCTATGGTCATCACAACACTATTCACAATATCTGAGAGATGGAATCAACATAAATGACCATCAATAGATGAAAGGATAATAAATAGATAGATTAGATAGATTAGATAGATAGATAGATAGATAGATAAAATAAACTATGGTATATATATATACAATGGAATACTATCCAGTTATAAAAAGAAAGTATGCACTATTATTAGCAGCTATATGGATAGAACAAGAAACCATCATGTTAAGTGAAGTAAGTCAGGCACAGGAAAAACAAATACCTCATGGTGTCACTCATATGTGGAATCAAAAAAATTAAAAAGTGGTTCTCATAGAAGTAGAGAGTACAATAATGGTTACTAGAGGCTAGGAGGGGAAGAGAGTTGGGGGAGGAGAAGTGGTAGACTAATGGGTACAAAACTATGCTATCTACCATAAGTAAATCATTGTGCAGAATATGCATGTATTAAAACAACACACTGTACCCCATAAAAATAAATATAAATAAAATTGAAAAAATAGTAAGCACTATTTTAAAAAATATAATTTTTGAATAGAGGTTATTTAACTTGCCCAAGGTCATACAAATCTACTGGGTAAGCTGGGATGGGAGCCAGGCTCTCTTGGACTCCTGAGCTCAGGCTCTTAGCTATGGGCTATATTGTCTCTCTTGCATGGCTAGCAAGTCTGATGCATTCTTTTTTCCTTACCCAAAAGACATAACTAGATAAAACTTATCTAAACTGTACAAAATTGTCTTTTGTTCTCTTTGTTTGCAAAAAAATAAAAATAAAAATAAACCTGTGGTCATCTGAGCACATTTTTCAAATAAATACTTTGAAAGAATGTAGCTCGATTTTGATTCAGCAAAAAAAAAAAAAAACTTAAAGAAATGTCTATTCTTCTTCTTACAGTTATTAAAATAGTTTTCCTTTAATCCTCTAATCCTTATAGTCAAATATTTGTTGTCTTGAGTCCCCTGCTATATTTCTGGTAATAAATTTGGTGATTAATAGTGGATCTTACAGTAGCCTTGGTGAACAGGTATGAAGATGGAGACATTCAAAGAGGAAAGGGTACCAAGAATTTTATCCAAATTTTATGTCTTTTAAATTTATGCTGCTTAGAAGGTTTTTGCAATAATTATCTCTTAATCCAAAACTTGTGTTGGAAGCTGGCTGAATAATGCCTCTCAAAGTTGCCCATATACTAATTCCCAGAAACTGTGAATATGCTACCTTACATGGCAAAAAGAACTTTGCAGATGTGATCAAGTTAAAGATCTTGATATGGGAAGATTATCAATGACTATCCAGTGTAATTTTAAGTGTCTTTATAAAAAGAAGGCAGGATGATTAGAGAGAGAGAAGGCAATGTAACAATGAAGGAAAAACTGGAGTGATTTATGTTGAAGATGGAAAAAGGGACCCAAGCCAAGGAATACAGATGGTCCCTAGAAGTTGGAAAAGGCAAGGAAACGGATACCCCTCTAGCGCCTCCAGAAGGATCCAGCCCTACAGACATCCTGTCTTTAGCCCAGCAAAACTAATTTCAAACTCTGGCTTCCAGAATTGTGAAATAAATATGTCTGTGTTGTTTTAAGCCATTGAGTTTGAGACAACTTTTTACAGCAATAATAGGGGGAAAAAAAATACAGATGTTTGGTACTTGGAAATAGGATGTTACTATAACCAAACCTAAAAATGTGGTAGTGGCTTTAGAATTGAATAATGAGTAAAGGCTGGAATAATTTCAAAGAGCATGACAGGAAAACACTATATTGATGTGAACAGACTGTTAGTATAAATATGAATGTTAAGAACTTGGCTAGTGAAGATGCATGAGGAACTGAGGTGTGGCAGAGCAGAAAGTACCTATACAATCTTACGGAGTACTTAAATTGTGATAAACAAGCTATGGGTGGGAACATGAACATTAAAGATGCAGCTGGCAATGGCTCAGTAGAAAGTGAGGAACATTTTATTGGAAACTATGGGAAAAGAGATCCTTGTTATCTAGCATCAGAAAGCTTAGCCAAATTGCATCCTATAGTCACATGAAAAGCAAAACTTGTAAGCAACAAGTTGAATATTTAACTGAGAAGATTTAAAAAAGAAATGTGGAAAAGTGTGGACAGTATAGTCTGGCTTCTTCTTGCCACATATACTAAATCAAGCAAAAAGAAAAAAGCAAACAAACAAAAAACAAGGCTTGATTATTTGGGAAATTCTCAGCTATTTCAGATTGTAATAGAAGCTAAAATTAGGGGAGTCTATGTTAAAACAAACTCTGCTCTGGAGTCAGAGCCAAAGTGTGGTTGGAAAACCTTTTCCAAGTGCCTCTGAAGGAACGAATACTTATCAAATTTAATCACACCAAGAGCTGTTTGAAGAAATTAGGCATATGGCTTATGGATCTCTTTAACCTTCTCAGTAGGTGTCAAAAATAGTGATGGGATTATCTCAGAAAGAACTATAAAAGAAACTCCTGCCCGATGGAGCAAATGTCTGTGGCATACAAAAGAGACCCACAAGGTTTTTGAGAATGTTATACCAATAGAAATAGTCAACTTGGACTGAAAGAGACAAGAGAGAAGCAAATGAAAGGTTTTCCACTCCCAAAATCCCACAGGGATAAAACAGACTAATGAAACTACTCCACTGAAAATATGTGCTACCCTTCATTAAAAAAAAAAAGGATGAATAATTTAGAGGACTAAACCTTGAATCCAAATGGCAAAACACCAGGCCCAGAAGTTGGAGCCATGTTTCTACATAACAGAGCCAGAAACCTAATAAAGTTTGCCTGGTTGAATTTAGAAATTGCCTTGGGCCAGT
Source organism: Galeopterus variegatus (assembly GCF_000696425.1). Classification (NCBI taxonomy): domain Eukaryota; kingdom Metazoa; phylum Chordata; class Mammalia; order Dermoptera; family Cynocephalidae; genus Galeopterus; species Galeopterus variegatus. Next base: position 217,789 of record NW_007727655.1, read on the forward strand.
GACTACTATTTTCTTTTTATTTTCTCCATTTTTTTAATGTAAATGTCTACAGCTGTGATCCCTATGCCTATTCCATCATCATATTTTGGGAGCAGATAATTTGTTGTCTAGTTTCACAGATTCCACAGTAAGTGGGGAATTTTGCCCCAGGATGAATCACACCAGAGTCTTACCCTATCTAATTTAGATAATGAGATTTAGGTCTCTTGAAATGATGCTGTTTAGATGAGATTTTAGCCTTGAGTTGAAGCTGTAATGGGTTGAGAATTTTGGAAATGTTGGGATCAGTTTAATGTATTTTACATGGGAGAGTAACATGGCCAGAGGGTGAACTGTGGTAGGCTGAGTAATAGCATTTCCCCTTTTCCCAAAGATGTTCACGTTTTAATCCTCAGAATCTGTGAACATGTTACCTTGCATGGCAAAAGGGTCTTTGCAGAAATAATTAAGAATTTTGAGATGGAAAGATTATCCTGTATCGCCCAAATGAGCCAAATATAATTACAAGGGTTCTTATAAGAGAGAGAAATAAGGGTCAGAAAGAGTGAAGGCAATGTGAGAACAGAAGCAAATACTGGAGCAATGCACGTCAAAGATGGAGAAAGGGAACATAAACCAAAGACTGCAGGCAACTTCTAGAAGCTGGAAACGGCAAAAGGAACAGATTCTCCATAGAGCCTGCAGAATAAAACACCCTTGAAAAAATGCTAACTTTATCCCAATGAAACTGATTTCAGCCTTCTTGACTCCAGAACTATTAAAGATAATAATAAATGTGTGTTGTTTTAAGCCACCAAATTTGTGGTGATTTTTATAGCAACAATAAAAATTTGATATGCCTAGTTTTCCATTAAAGAGTGTTGAAATAGAACTCATCTAGCTTAAACCTTAATATGTAAAAATTACAAATAAATTTCTTAGAATTATTCCTTGATCTTATTTTTTAATTAAAATTTGAATATTAACTAAAGTGGCATTATATTATAATGATATAGGTCGTACATAATAACATTAATTTTGTACATAAAGAAAATCTCAAAACAGTCTCATGTAGAACATCTACTTTGGAGTTAAAATCATTGGACTTCTTTCTTGGTTCTACTGCTTACTAGCTGAATGACTCCACGCAAATTGTTCGCCTTCTGCAAGCCTCAGTTTTTCCATCTATAAAATTATACCACTAACTATCTCATACTAATGTGAAAATTAAGTTATTATAATTACAACTTAAATATACATGCCATTTTTATTTTTATTTTTATTAACATATTCTTTGTTACAAATCATAATTTTTCTTTATGCCCTTTACCCAATACATTGAACCTACATACTAATTTTTATGTTCCCAAGGAATGCTCTAAGCACTTTCTAATTACGAACTCACTTAATATTCATCAAAACTCTGTCAAGTGGATGCTATTATTATTCTTATTTTATACAACAGGAAACTGAGGTATTTAGTAACATGTCTGAAGCCATAAAACTAGTGAGTGGCACAACATGGATTTTAAACCAGGGAGTCTGGTGCCATAGTTTGTGCTGTTTAACCACTGCATTAACAGTGCCCACAGATAAAGCATAGCTAGTTACATTATTAAAACTCCTCGCACCTGAACTTAAGAATCCACTATCTTTTTTTACCTCAATGCTTTTCAAGTAAAATGTTTTCAGAATTACAGAGTTCTTTGAATAATCCCTGCTGTGTTGATCTCTAGGGTCCCTATAGGGTTAAAAAGTCTATGAAATTGTCATTGTTGGTCCCCAAAAGTGTTGGGTGACCAAAGTTCTTGTTCCAAGAAAATAAAATGAAATTCCTATGTGTCCAGATATTTTGCCTAACTAACCACTTCTATCCCTTCCAGACCATTGAATCTATAATTATCCAGGAGAAGCAATTAAAAAAAAAACTCATTAAAAAATCCTTGTTTTAAAGGATAGAAATGATAGTTATTAGAAAAATACTTGGTTAAGAATCCCAACCTGTTCTTTTGGGTAATATGTTCATTATATCATGAGTCAAAGGTTTTGCTTCAGTATGAGATGTAGAAGGAAAAATACAACAACCCCTAAAAGGTCTTAATGGAATTTTTAGCATTTTATTTTTATCTTCAAAGAAACCAAGAAAATATTTCTAAAGAAATCCATAAACTGTTTCCCACTCTACCCAAAGCATTTGCATTTTCAGAGTGGCACTTTATTTAGCCCACTGTGTTCGTATTAATTTTCAGTGCTGTGAGCAAGCATGTCAGTGTATATTAACACCTGATCTATAAAGGGAACGCTGAGGCCTTACTCAAAGTATTAGTCACTGCACTTGGGAATGCTGTTGTGCTTCTGCTGTTGGCTTCAATGCAGAAGGATGCACATGTCTTGATTCTTAATGAAACACACATAAGATCAAATTCATCACCAAGAATCCTGAAACTTCAACAGCTTTTCCCAAGTTCAGAAGGACTTTCCAGGCATCTTCAGTTTTTGGAACCACGGGTGTTCTCTGATATAGATAAAACACCTCTTCCCAAGTAGAATGCCGGAAAGATCATTGTAATGTGAAGGAGAGGAGTCTTTCTTAAAGGTTTTTGTGTTTAGCACCTTTATCAAGACTTGTAAACCTAATATTCCCTAAGGTTTAGGTTTCACAAGTCAGAAATTAAACCCTCAGTTTGGCTTCTTTGCCCTTCTCACCTTCTAGGCTGTAAGTTAATTACTGTATCTTATTTATTGTTGTATCCCAAGCACTAAGCATAGAAGTAGCACCATAACAGGCACTCAGTCAACCTTGTCTGAGTAAAAAGAAAGAAGCTCTGCCACCTACCCTTGAGTGACCTTGGACAAGTTACTAAACAACTCAATTTTCTCTTCTGTACAATGGGATTAACAGCACCTACTCGACAGAGTTTTATGAATATTAAGTGGTTCATAGATAGAAAGTGCTTAAATTTTAAAAAAAATTTCTTCCTTGGGTACCTATCAGATATTGGTTTATATTTTTCTTGCCTAAATAAATGTTCAGACCTCTCCAACAATTTTTTGGTTTATTCACATTCCTGAAAAGTGTAGTCCCTATCATTTCCTTTTCTTCAAAATGTGGGTAATTCTTAGCTACCACAAACTGTTTCATATGCCAAATTTTCTACTAAAATTTTTCAATCCGGGCTTGTCAATGACCTCCCAGTGACCATATGTTTATTTTTACTCCTTAATAATCATTTCATAGCATTTTATACTGTTATATACACATTTCTTTTGGAATTATTTCTACCTGGCTTTCATTCTTGCTCTTGCAGGTCTCTTCTCAACTTTCATAAAGCAGCAATTTTTCTTCTCAAGTCATTAAGGTCATTACCTCAGCCTTTTTTTCCTGACTTTGTAATCTCTCCTTGGCAATTTCATTTCTTGTTGTCTATCTTCTGGCTTTTTCTACCAAGCAGAGACCATAGACGGACTACTTCTTTGCCTTTCCCTGTCTTAGGGGCTGAAGTATTCATCTTGTGTAGTTCAGTTCTAATTATACAAGCAGAAGGCACTAGGTGGGACTTCCTGGAAATATTGTCTGAAGTGACAATCTTTGATGATACACCTTTTCAGCTTTTCCTTTCATTCTTTTCCCTTTTTCTGTCCCAAATTCAGATGTGATGCCTGAAGACACAGTATTCACCTTGTGGCCATGGGGATAAATGCTTCGCTCTAGAAAATGGTGAATCAGGAAGACCTGGATGCCTGACAGTTTCGAAGAATAACTATAGAGCCTGAAATTTTCATTTCCAGACTCTCGATAGAGTAGGGTTTTCTTTCTTTTCTTTTTTTTTTTCCTTATTTAAGGCTATGTAAGCCAATAAGTGCTAATTTAACATCCACAGGGATGTCTGAATGTTTCACCTTTACCTTAAGCATATTTTACAAATCAAACTAATTATGTTTAACACCAAAGTCAACTTCCATTACGGGCATCCCTATTTCTTGTGCTGGCTTGTTAGTTCAGTTGGTTAGAGTTCAGTCTTCTAACACCAAGATCAAGTGCTTGAATCCCCCTACCAGCCACCAAAAAAAATAAATAAATAAGGAACCAGGCATCCCTATTTCTTGCCATGCTACTGCTATCATGTTCACAATCATCCAAGCTTTAAATTTCTCTTCCTCTTCCTCTACATTATCAATCTCTGAGTCTTGGGCATTTTTTTTATATAAACTGTCCCACAAAGCCATTGTTCTCTTTCATTACCATTGTCACCACTCAATTTGGTGCCCTTAACACCTCACGACTATGTTGTTGCTTCTTGTCTCTCTCTTTTTCTCTCCTCAAATCTACATTTAAAACCCAGATTTAGTTATTTTCTTCTTTATACACTTACTTTCTAATACAGAGCTGTTACACCAGAATTATTCAAATAACAATACAATTATGATCACTATAATGATGAACTACGGCAAGAGTTATTTGATTCTTTTTTTTTTTTTTTTTCCTTTTTGTCTTTTTTCGTGTCCGGCAACGGATCGCAACCCTCACCGTCACGCCCGTACCAGACCGGGACTGGCAACGGGATCGCAACCCTTGGTGCTGCGCCCGCACCTCGCTCAGCCAGTGAGCGGGAACCGGTCTGTATGTGGGATCCGAACCTTCGGCGGGAGCGCTGCCGCACTCCCAAGCGGCGCACTGTAGCAGTGCACCACCAGGCCGGCCCAAGAGTTATTTGATTCTTTAGAGGTCATTCCATCAAATACCACTTTCAAGTAGCCTATTTAAGGATGCCTGACCTTGTTAATGTTTGTTTTCTATCATCTTGAACAGTGCAAGATTTCATATTTACATTTCATAATCCCTAGCTATAACAGGCTTTTTATTGCTCCTTGAGTTTCAAACGTCTGGCTGTTTGGACCTTTAAATCAGCAGATCTTTTCCCGAGTATAAGGGAGATATCACATAAAAGTGGATTACTGGCATATTTGAACTACTTGTGACTTCAATTCTAAATTGATTCTCTGGTTTGCCTCAACTACCTGTTCTATTCCAAATTTTTGCAGATGCAAACATCATGAGCTGTCTGTGTCCAATTGCATTCCAGCCTGAAATATCCTAGTAATTCTTCAATAGCTTTGACCTTTTTTTTTCTACCTCATCCATAATTTAGAACCTCTATTTGGTTGTGTTTCTTGTATACAAACTCAGGTAAACACACACCCCCTTTCTAGTCAACCACCAGAATTTTGTTTATCCCTTGGTTCAGGCAAATATTGATGGACCTGTAGACGTGAATTGAAACATAGTTTTCTCCAAAGTTTCAGACTGCCCTATTCACTTTCTGAGCTATATCACAATTACACCAATTAATAACAACATAAAAAAACAGTATGGATGACCCAGAATAAACTCATTACCAACATCAGGAAAAGAAATCTGAAAACAAATCTTATAATATGGGGAATGTTAGAGAAGTTATTTACATACAGTCCTTCAAAAAAGTCAAGAAGAACAAAAGTTATCTTTAGTGTGGATCTCATTTTTTGTGCCAGATTCAGGTCATTCAAAGCCTTTCAACTCATGAGGCAAAGGAAAGGCTTGAGCAGCAAAATTGGATCAATGTTGAGGCATTGACACCAGGTACAAAGAATTTTTCACACAAAATATTAAAAACGTGGTCATCTTCTTTTTCTGGACTAGACACACACCCTGGGGACTATGCATATGAGACCCATTTCATTAGCCTGGTTCTTGTGTAAACAAAGTGAACTTTTACATATGAAAAATTGTATGTTGTGACTGCAGATGATAGTCACACTCAAGCTCAACTTTTTGAATGGTTGTGCCACTGTCTACAATGAATGCTACGGATTATTTGTATGCCTTTGAGTTATTAGTATGTCTCTGAGTTGTTAGTTCATAAATTTCTTTAAATAACATTGACTGAACACATGCCATTAGTCAAATACTATACTATATGCTGGGGATACAGAGATGAGGAATAAAACATGGTCTCCTCACAAAGTGGGCAACCCACTTCAGGTCTGCAACATATCGATAAAGTGTTAAAAGGTATTACTGAATGATAGTTGATGTGATTGTGTAAGTTATGGGTTTAGTCGATGACCGTGCATAGCCTAGTACTGTTAAGGAACCCTCATATTTCCCTATATGACATTGATTCAGCCTAGATAAGCTTAAATGTACTATCTCTGTTTACCTGTTTTATAGGAACATCAAATTCATATACCAATAAAAATAATGAGTTGGGTGAATATATTTTGGAGGGAGGACAAAAAATACTTGTTCTTTATGAAGATCTATTTATCTATCTACCTACCTATCCACCTACTTACCTACCCATCTATCTAAACTATTAGTCTCTCCTGTAACTTCTTGGGGGCAGGTTATTCTTTTATTCAGTTCTGAACATAAAGAATCTCAACTCTTCACACTCCTTTTCATTTTCTTCATCTTTTTTATGAAATAGATTTGCTTTCTCCACTGGGTTATTAGCTCCTATAGACAAGTTCACTCTAAAAAGTATCAAGAGAAAAAACCTTAACCTTGAATATACCATGAACTTTGTGTATATAAATATATCCTCAGCCCATTAATGTAATGTAGTAGCTTATATTCTAGAGGGAAAATGGCCTGATTGCTATATTATCTCTTCATTGTATAGTTTTCAGTGCATTAATTTATTTACCTGCTTTCCAGTATTAGATATCTTGAATTAAAGCAGGAATGAATATTGTGTATTAATATTTGAAGCAAAACTTTATTTTTGATGATGATGATGACAGTAATGATGATCTCTAAAACAAAAGTCTTATGCACTGTGATTATATAAGCATCTCATCTGTTCACTTCTGTGAGGCTTGCCAGACTTCTCTAGTTCAAGTGCATCTCTCTCCTCTGAGCACAGATTGTATATAACTCTTCATTGACAACCATAGTTAGTAACACCTTTCTTCAGTTTACTTCAAATACATATATTTCATTGTTGGTTTCAAGCAAGGGAGTTTGCATAGACATTATGGGAAATACAAGAATAATTAAGGTATGGCTGGCCCAATCAAAGAGTAAGATAACATATTCACAAAAAGTTAGCATCAGATGGATTATGAACTATGCTGTAAAATAGACAAAAGGAGCACTTAACTGTACAGAGAAAAACGAAAACACTGAGAAGTCAAAATACGTACTTGCAAAACACATTCATTATTGATACAAGATCTTATTTCCTGTGAGCTTTACTTCAAGTATATTTTAGTCTTATTTTAAACACAGCCGTAAGTAATTGGCTCACATGCTGTTTGGACTGGTAAAACTCATAATATCTAACAATACTCAAACACCGTCCCCTTCGAAGAAGTTCCATCTCACTGAGTACCTAAATTGGCACCAAATACAACTGGCTTTATAAGCAGCAACAACTCGTAGGCTGCCTGTGTCTTTTAAAATGGTTGGACATAAAAAGTAAGCCATAGGGACTAAGTATCATAATTGAAATTTTTTTGAATGTTTGAGAGAAATAATCAGACAAATAGAAGTAAAAGAGAGTAGGCGAGTGGCCAAGTTGCTTTGTAAGAGTACTAAGGATGAGAAGGTGACAAGATAACCCAGTCCCCAGAATTGCTTTGTATCCTAAATAACTCTCTAGTTCCACTTTCTACTGTGTAGCCTCCTTTGATTGTTGCTAGATTCCCCTACGCATAATCATCTGCCTTCATTGTTGCCACATGAATCCTAAAAAATAAAGCATCTAGCATTTTCGATATCATAAGTGTTTCTGTTCCTTGAACTGAGGTAATCTAACACATACAAACAAACACAAATACACACACGCATGCACACACAAACACCACTTCACATACACATACACTTTCATACGTACATACCCGCTTCCACGTCATACTTTATTTCCTAGATCAAACAAGAACAAGTAGAAAATCTTAAGTAGCACATCAGAAGACAGAGAACATTTTTTTTAAAGGCACAACCACTCAAAAATTTTTATTAATGTTTACTAAATATAAAAAATATAACTCAGTTTTCCCTGTTTTATAACACAGTTGAAATTTATATTTTTGCATCAAGAAAAATTTAACTTATGGCTATTTATATAGCTACAAAGTAAGGGAGTGTTGGGTATATAAAGCTTCAGCTAGACTGCCTTGAAACTATTATGAAATTGAGGATACCCCAGTACTTAAATAGCATCACATAATTTTTAGAATTATTCCCTAAATTATGCCATAAAAAAGAGGCTATGATGTATTACCCTTAGAGCTTATCTTATCATATCAATTTGAATTTTTACTAATGTCCTGTGTTGTTGTCCTGTGGGCCCTGTTTACATCTTGGCTCTCTCAAAAAGATTTTGAGCAGGAACTAATATACAGTTGCATCGTTCCTCTTGAAGAGAAAACATAGAAACATTTTCTTTTTAATATTTCCTTACGAAGATGTAAAAACATAAAATCCTTACTTTATATCATTTTAAAGAACACAATTCTGAAATAAACTTCAACTCAAATAAAACAGAGAACACTTTTTAATGATTAGATTAAGCCTGTTCATTGTCAGTGGCGTGAGGATGAGACTAGGAAACAGAATATCATTAAGTCAATGATTTAGATGAAGGATGATAATTTGCATTTGAAGTGCAGAGCACATTTCATTCACGAAGGGGATGAGTAACTAGATTTGTTTTCTTTCCCTATAATTTACTGGAATTCAAGAGGCATAGTAATTATGAGTGGCCTGATTGCTTTCCATGTTTGCAGCCTTGATTTTCAGACTTAGTTACAGTATTTAATCTAGCATTCATGCGAACTACCCAATTTGATTTCAATGATGCTTTCTATGCTTTCAGAATCCGACTTTAAGTCAAGTTTACAGTGAACTATTTGGTCCCAGATATCAACTAGATGCTATGATTATGTGCAGTTTTAGGCAGGGCTGGAGTGGTTAAATAATAGTACCTTATGAGATAAGATCTTCTCTACCGCCTTTGTAGGATAGTATTGAATGAAATTAGAATATTAAAAGTGAAAAGAATTGGGTTGTCTATGCATAGATAACCTATTTTATAATTCAGAAAAAGCTTTTCTAAAATAATTGGAACATCTCTAAATTTAGAATTGAAGTCGTATGCCTTTTAACTGATTTTCCAAGGTGAATTGGATGCTTAAAAGATACCTGTAAACTTCTGCCACAGTTTTTCACCTGAGTATTTTACCAAAATTTCACTTTAAATGACAAAAATTGCAAGAGCTCTTGGATATTCGGTTCTCTGGAGCCAGTCGGTTGGCTCTACAGAACATATCTGCAAAAGTGGCACAAGCTGAGGTTCACCCACAAAGGGAAATAATCATATCTTCTTTCTTCTCAAATTCTTTCTTAGCTTGTCCAAAAAATGAAATAAGGGTTTTTTTGGTTTTTGTTTTGTTTTGTTTCATTTAATTTCCACTTCAGTTTCTTCTGGACTTCCTTGATTTTTATATTATTTATACACACGGTATACCACATATTATTATTGAAAAACATATTCATATAGAAGCTATTGTTTTTCTAAAATCAGGCTTCATGACATGGGCATTTCTCATTATTTTCTTTCCCACTCTCCAAATATATTATACATAATTGATTCTTTGAAAACATTTTTTCTCTTTGAAGTCCAAGGTAGTAATTCTCAAGTAGCTTTGAGATCTGCTAATCACCATTCTAGTAAATTATTGACACCAAGGAGGAAGTCACAGGAACCCCCAATTTTTAGGCAGTTGGTCAGAAGTACAAGAGGCCTGGAACTTATGATTGGCATCTCAAGCACAGGCAGTCCTATGGGGCTGAAAGCCCCTAACCTGTAGGGTCTGACAATAACTCAGGGTAGTATCAAAATTAAATTAAATCATTGAACACGCTGTTATTGTCTGCAGAGAACTGGAAAATTGCTTGATGTGGAAAATCCTCACATTTGATGTCAGAAGTGTGTGAGTAGAGAAACAGATTTTCTCTCAGTAGAAAATATGTATATATATCTTTTTCTTTCAATTTTTACTTCTCTAAAATGACTATTACATTCTTATTTATCCTTAGATGGCATACACACACACACACACACACACACACATATGTATATATATATACACACACACACACATATATATATATAATATTTGTGGTGTATATAGTATATATATTCCACACATACCATATATATTTATGTGAATAAGCATATCATATATTTGCATACGTACGTACCACATATATTTATATATATACCCTATATACTGTATATTTTTACATACACATATACTATGTAAGAATAAATAAGGACGTAATAGTCATTTTAAAGAAATAGCAATTGGAAAAATTTTACAAACACGTAATGTGAAACAAAGCAAAGAAGCAGAACATATAGTGAAAAGTTTTTGAGTACACTCAAAAGAGTAAGTATAGCATAGAAAATATGAAAAAGATAATTGTAACAATATGTGTTTTAATAATAATATAAGAGAAAATCCTCTATTAAATAGAATATCTGATTTGTTCAGCACAAAACCCTGTCCTATACCACTTATAAAATAGATGCCTAGGGGCCAGCCCGGTGGTGCACTGGATAGTGCGCCACTTGGGAAGCACGGCGGTGCTCCCGCCCGAGGGTTCGGATCCCACATATGGACCGGTTCCTGCTCACTGGCTGAGCGAGGCGCGGGAGCAACGCTGAGGGTTGCGGTCCCATTGCCGGTCCCCGGTCCAGTGCGGGGGCAACACTGAGGGTTGCGATCCATTGCCGGACACGGAAAAAGACAAAAGACAAAAAAAAAAAAAATAGATGCCTAAAGCAAAGTAACTCAGAATGACTGAAAATAAAAATATTCCTAGAAAATACAAAAAAAAAAAAAAAAACCTGTTCTTAATATCAACTACATTTGAGTTCAGGATAAAGAGAAACAAGTAAGTCAAAGAAAGATTTTGTAAAATGATAAAAAGTAAAATTCTTCAACAGTTTTGAATATCTATTAACTAAATAATATATCATCAAAATACATCAAATAAAAACTAATGACATACAAGGAAAAATGCCAAAAGTACATTAGAAGAGAAGCAAGATGTTTTAATTTACCAGTTTGAGATAAATCAATGAAATAAAATATGTTAAAAAATATTATGATCAAATAACAGGATTCGCATAGATCTGAAAAACTTATATGACTTAAAAACAGAGGCCTCGTTTTCAAGTACTTATGGAACATTCCCACACACACACAAATTTGCTTATATGTTAACATCATCAAAAACCTCAAAAAATTCCAGAAAAAAAAACCTCACAACTTTAAAAAATATCACCAACCACAAAATTACAAACCAAACAACCGCAAATACTATCTTGAAATTTTTTTACTCTTTCTTAAACATTTCCTTTGTCTAAGAAAAGTTAATTAAAATTACATCATTATAATTATAATGATAACTAGTTATGATGAAATAACAAAAACCAAATATATGGGTTAAGGCTAAAGAAGTGTCATAAGAAAATTTATAGCCTGAACCCTTATATTTATAAGTAATATATGATAGAAATAAATAAACTAGTCATCCAACTCAGGACATTTTAAATAGAGCAATATAGTAAAACTATAGAAAAATATTTATTAGTTTATAACACCATAAACTAATAAATTAAGAAACAGAAGATATAACATACCTACTACTTTTCCTTTGATTAAAAAAAAAGATTTACTTAGCCCAATCAAAAAAGTGGAGTGCAAATACATGAAAGAAATGACAAAGGAGAGAAAACAAAACAAAACAAACAAAAAAAAAGATGCAATTAAGAGTCAGAGGGGAACGATGTTTAAACTTTATATAAGTAAATTCAAAAACAAAGATAATTTTTTAGGGGATAATAATTACTCCAACTGATTCTGTATTTAATTCCATGAGAAAACAAAACCATCAAAGAGCAACACCACCTCCAACATACCCTACACCCCAGGGCTATACTGCTGCACAAAAGAACTATAACAATTATTGTAGAATAATGAACTGCAAAGCTATTTCCAGAATATGGAAAAAGAAGTGACATGCTTTCAATTTTGTTTTTATGAAACTAGAATAACATTAATATAAAGCCACAAAAAGACAACTACAAGAAAATCTCTTCTATGGATCTCAGTATAAAAGTCTTATACAAAATATTGACAAACAGAAGCCAAAAGTTTATTAAAAGATTAGTACAACATAATGAACAACATAGGATTTATTCCAGGAAAGCAAAGATGGTCCAGTATTAGAAAATCTAATTATATTAGTCCTATCTTATCCAAGAGGGATAAGTTCCAAGACTCCCAGTGTATGCCTGAAACCAAGGATAGTACTGAATCCTATATATACTAGATTTCTTCCTATACATACATACCTATGATAAACTTTAATTTATATATTAGGCACAGTAAGACATTAACAACAATAACTAATAATAAAATAGAATAATTGTGGAATATACTGTAAAGCATATGTACTTCACAGGGCCTGGTTTTCCAAAGCCTTGCAGTTTCAAATATTGACCTTGCAAGGACAGGAAATCTTCCTCAGGCTATAAGTCTCTGTTGCAAGATAAGAATTGTGGCACAACAGGTTGCTGGCTCAAAAGACAGACTAGTTACTGATTGTTATGTAAAGATACTGAGAAATTGCTATAAGAAGAAATGTTTGCTAAGGTCAAGCTTGTGTTGATAAGACCACTTAATTGCCTTACTGGAAAGTCATCTGATTTGTTTCACTGAAAGTTACCAGCCTATATTGTTAAACTATAACCACACCTTTGTTCTCTTCCTGTAACTTCCTGGTCTGGAAAATAAATGCAGGAAGAGAACTCCAATTTGGCATTAATTTAACAAATGGAAGGGTTGACTCTTGCTTGAACATTCCCAGGGAAGTTAACCTCTTTGGGGCTTCTCGCTACTGAGAAGAGATGGGCTTTGAGTAATCCTTTGCATCTCCGTCACCCAGGGGAAGTGGTGTGACAAATCCACGGGGGGCAAAGCAACACAAAGCAACAAAAAATCATAACAATATGCCATCATTGCTATTCTTGCATTTGGGGGCCATTATTAAATAAAATAAGAGTTACCCGAACACAAGCACTGAGATGCCACAACAGTTGATCTGTTAACCAAAAGGTCTATTAAGTGACTAATAGGCAGGTAGCTTATATGCTAGACAAAAAGATTGATTCATGACCCAGCCAGGACAGAGTGAAAAGGCACAAAATTTTATTATGCTACTAAAAACAGTGCGCGATTTAAAAGTAATAAATTATGTATTTCTGGAATTTTCCATTTAACATTTTTAGACCACGGTTGCTGGTGGGCAGAAAGTGAAACTGCAGATAACGGGGAACTAATGTATGTAATTTATCATACCGATATATTTAAAAGTGAAATAAAAACAACACCATAGATGCTAAATATACATTTGATAGAGTTCAATATACATTTTTACTTTTTAAATTTAAGATAGAAAAGGAATAGAAATATACCTTCTGAACATGAGATATAGATAGATAGATAGATAGATAGATAGATAGATAGATAGATAGATAGATAGATATAGATAAATATATAGATATCTTTCTCAAAACAAAGATTATATTTACTGATGAAGCTTTAGCAGTACTCTTTAAAATGCAGGGAGGAGAAATTTTTAAGCACTATTGCCACTATTATTTAACACTTTTCTAAATAAACTATCGAAGAATATGTAATCAGTATCAATATGAGTAATCTTGGGGAAGGAGATGCTATTCAATAGAGGAGACAAAAAGGGGAAAAGATAGTCAAGCAAAAAGGAAAAGAATTCAGAAAAAATTTTAAGAAACATGAATATGATTATATTTATGTATATGTAAACAATTAAACAATTCAAATTAAACAGTTATCAAACAATAATAAAAACAAAACTGTTATAGTGTTTTACAATAGTGTTTCTCAAACAGTAATCATGAAAAACCAATTTTTTTATTTTCAATTTATCATGGTTAGATAATTTTTAAAACTATAATCAATATGAGTTGTTAAAAGAATGTCACAACTACAATAGATGTCACTATCACATCAAATTTCTCTGAAAGTTTCTAAATGTTTACTCTTTATTATTATACCCATCTCGCTGGAGATGAGTAAGAGTAAATCAACTGTTTTACACAGAAGAAGTCTCAAAAAAATGCAAAAAATGTACTCTCTGTGCATAGGGAAGTTCAGTTTCTAAACGATACCAATTCTTTCTAAATAAATCTTTAAAATTACAAAATCATCCAAAAAAAGTGTTTTTTGTAACTAAGTGGATTCCAAAGTTTATATGAAAAACAATCAAAAATCAACTAAGTTCATCAATTATAATTCTAAAAATAAAGACTAGTAAAGAGGGATTAGACATATCAACAATGAACATATTTAAGGCTACAATAATTGAAATAGTAAAATAATGGCAGGTAAAGAAACACATGGGTCAATGGAACATAACAGAAGGTACAAATGTAGGCTTAAAATTGTTTAGAAATTTAGTATATGATAAAGATGACACCTCATGTAAGGGGAAAAGATTAGATTATTCAAGAAATGGTATTGTGACTACATGATGGCCATATTAAAAAACAACTTGGATTTATATATTGATTATTATGGAAAAATACATCTTTGTATCAAATATCAAATATTTTAATGTAAAATATTAATTCATAAACTCTGTAAAATAAAAATATTTTTTCTATTATCTTGGAGTAGAAAACACCAAAAATACATAAATGCAAAGTTAATTTTTAAAATGTTGGTAAGATTTACTACATTAAAAAAATATGCATAGTAATAATAAACACTCTAACCAGTTAAAAAGTACCAGAAATTGGGGGGTGGGGGGGGGAGAGGCAGGGGGATTTTAACTTATATCACTAAGGCTTTAATTATTTAATATATAAATAATGCCTACAAATCAATATTTAAAAACACAGTAAACCAGTAAATAATAGTCAAATGCTAGTAATAGTTCATAGAAAAAAATATGCAAATAAATCTTAAATATATGAAAATACACTCACCTGTACTCTTAAAAAGAGAAATGCAAATTAAACAACAGTGAATTACTGTTTTGGTGTTTGGCAAAGATCAAAAAATTCTGTTGAAAAGAATGTGGGAAAACCAGCACTGTAAACCACTGGTGATGAAAATATATAGCTTAATTTAAATTTTTGTTAGCAATTATTAAAATTTCCAAAATGTGCATACCTTTTGCTAGCACTTTCATTTTTAGGAATATACCATAGATAGAATCCCACATAGTATAAATGATATTATATAAATAATATTTAAATATCTTATAATGTAAACATTTGAAAAAATATTCTTAGTGAACTAATTAAATGATTGAAAACACATTTGTGAAATGAAATGCTATATAGCTATTAAAAAGAATGAGAGCAAATGGAGAAATGGGAGTTTCCAGGAATCATCCCCTAACAGAAAAATCAATCTGAAAAGCCATTCATGCATAAAAATACCTTCACAAGAGCTAAGAAATTTAGTTGAGAGATTATAGCACATGGATGGAGCATAGAAATAAGAAAAGACACATTGAAAAGGACAGAAAGAACAGTTTCACATTACCCACATCACTTTTCCCTCAAGCCCATGCAGCACAGCAAAGAGATAGACATGCTTCATGGCGGGGGGGGTGGGGGAGAGTAAAGTTTGTACCAACTTTACTGCAGACTCCAGCACCAGGCCCATCCCAGTAAACCGCAGCTTCCAGGCACATCCCAGCACCAAAATGTCCCCAATGGCCCCAGGCTCCATTCTGGCTGCCAAACACCCAGATTCCAGGCCTGGCCAAGCACAAAGACAGCCTGCACAGACACAGGCTTCCCACTAGCCACAGTGCAGGG
Organism: Galeopterus variegatus; assembly: GCF_000696425.1. Classification (NCBI taxonomy): domain Eukaryota; kingdom Metazoa; phylum Chordata; class Mammalia; order Dermoptera; family Cynocephalidae; genus Galeopterus; species Galeopterus variegatus. The sequence continues at coordinate 233,697 of NW_007727655.1, forward strand.
CCTGCTCCCACAACTCCAGACTCAAGGCCAGCACCTGCAGACCCAGGCTTCTGGCCTCTCTCAGTGCCAGACAGCCACCATTGCTCCAGGTACCAGGACAGCCCCCATGAACACTGTGAATTCACCTGATCATTGAATCTGGAACCAAGCCATTCCAGAGACCCTCCCAGCCAACACAACAAGAATTCTGTAGAAGGGCTAACTGTAAAGAGCTTTCCCTGCTGAAGGCAGTCTATAAAAACTGGAAGAGATACCTATTTCTTCAAATGCACATACACCAAAACAAGACCCAAAGATTATGATGGAGTTTGGTTGTGTTGTCCCCTCCAAAACTCATGTGGAAATTTGATCTCCAATGTGGCAGTGTTGGAAACTGATTGAGTCATGGGGGCAGATCCCTAATGAATGGATTAATGCTCTCCCTGGGGGAGGGGGGATTAATGAGGGAGTTCTCGCTCTATTAGTTCCTGCAAGAGCTCATTGCTTAAAAAGACCCTGGCACCTTCTCTCTCTTTCTTGCTTCCTCTCTCTTGCTTCCTCTCCCCATGTGATCTGCTTGTACCCACTGGCTGCTTGCCAGTTTCCACCATGACTAGAAGCAGTCTGAGGCCCATGCCAGATGCAGCTGTCCCAGAATCATAAGCCAAACAAACCTCTTTTCCTTATAAATTACCCAGTCTAAGGTATTTCTGTTATAGCAACACAAAATGGACTAAAACAGATTATAAATAATTTAAAAACATAACACCAACAAAGAAACAAAATAAATAGTAGCCAAATGTAAAGAAATGAAGATCTACAAATTGCCTGACAAAGAATTCAAAATAATTGTCTTAAAGTTTAGCAAGGTAAAGAGAACACAGTTAGACAAAAAAAAGAATTCAAGAAATCAAAAAAATGAGCAAAATGAGAAGTTCCACAAAGAGCTAGAAACCATAAAAAAGTACCAAAAGAAATTCAGAAGCTGAAAAATGTAATGAATAAACTGAAAATTTTATAGAGAGCTTCAAGAGCAGACTCAGTCAATTAGAAGAAAGAATCAGCAAGCTTAACAACAGGTCACTTGAATTAACCAGTGAGATAAACAAATAGAAAATAAACAAAAAATAGTGAAGAAGGCCTATGAGACTTATAGTACACCATCAAACCAGTTAATACATGCATTATGGAAGTCTGAGAAGAAGCAGAAAAAGAAAAAGGGGAGGAAAGCTTATTTAAAAAATAATGACAAAATTTTTTTCCAAATTTGTAGAGGGAAATGGAAATCCAGATTTATGAGGCACATAGAATCCCAAATAGATTAAACATAAAGAGATCTTCCCCAAGATATATTATAATCAAATGCTTAAAGATCAAGGACAGGGTCAGTTGGTTAGCTTAGTCAGTTTGAGTGTGGTGTTATAACACCAGGGTATAGGGTTCAGATCCCTATACTGGCCAGAAGCAAAGAAAAAAAAAATAAAAGAAAACAAGAGAATTTTGAAAGCACAAACAGAAGGCAATTTGTCACATATAAGGAAACCTTCAAAAGGCTATGAGCAGATTTCAGCAGAAATCTTGGAGGCTAGTAGAGAGTTAGATGCTATGTTCAAAGTGCTGAAAGAAAAAAAACTGGAACCTTGAATACTATACCAGGAAAAGCTGTCTTTCAAAAATAGAGAGAAAGACTTTCCAAAAAAGTGAAAAGCTGAGGAAGTTCATCACCACTAGTTCTGCCTTATAAGAATGCTAAATGGCATTCTTCAAGTTGACTAAGGAATGTTAACTTACAACATGAAAACATATGAAAGCATAAAACTAACCATAAAGGTAAAAATAGTCAAAACCAGAATACTTTAAAACTGTAACAGTGGTCCATAAGTTACTTTTAACTCTAGTATAAAAATTAAAATAAAAGACAAAAGTTTTAAAATAACCACAGCTATGATAATTTATGAGAAGATACACAAAATAAAAAGTTGTAAATTATGACATCAATAACATAAAATGTGAAGATAAGAGAAGTTAAATTGTAGAGTTTTTGTATGTGGTCCAAGTAGTTGTCAACTTAAAATAGACTGTTGTAACTAAAACATGTTTTATGTAAGCCTCATGTTAACCAAAAAAAAAAAAAAAAAAAAAAAAAAAAAAAAAAAAAAAAAAAAAAAAAAAAAAAAAAAAAAAAAAAAAAAAAAAA